>NW_028270158.1:25037381-25350677 GCF_037043375.1 Chiloscyllium plagiosum | reverse complement strand
ACATTCTCAGATATCCATCACCAATAGTGAACAAGTTATATATCACCAATAGTAAACACATTCCCAGCTATGTATCACCAGTAGTGAGCACAATCCCAGCTATCTATCGCCTACAGTGAACACATTCCCAGCCATCTGTCACCGATTATGAACACATTCCCAGCTACCTCTCACTGATAATGAACACATTCCCAGATACCGTTCACCGAGAGTGAATACATTCCCAGCTATCTATCACCTATAATGAACACAATACCAGCTATATACCACAGATAGTGAACACATTCCCAGCTATCTTTCACTGATAGAGAATACAATCCCAGCTGTCACCAAAAATGAAGATATTCACAGTTGTGTTTCTCCGATATTGAACACATTCTCAGCAATCTATCATTGATAATGAATACATTATCACCTATCTGTCACCAATATTGAACACATTCCCAGTCATTTATCACCAATAGTGAACACATTCCCCCCGTCTATCACAGATAGTGAACACATTCCCAGCTATGTTTCACCGATAGAGAACACATGCCCAGCTATCCATCACCAACTGTGAACACATCCCAAACGATCTATCACCGATACTGAACACATTCCCAGGGATCTATCACTAGTAGTGTACACATTCCCAGCCATCTATAATGAAGACATTCCAACTATCTGTTACCAATCGTGAACACATTTCCAGGTATCTATTCGGATGTTGAACACATTCCCAGCTATCAGTCACCGATAATGAACACATTCTCGACTATCTATCACTGATAATGAACACATTCTCAGGTATCTCTCACCGATATTGAACACATTCCCATGTATCTGTCACCGAAAGTGAACACATTCCCGGCCTCTATCACCAATAGTGAACACATTCCCAGCCATTTGTGACCCAGACTGAACACAGTTCCAACTATCTATCACCAGTAGTGAATACATTCCGAATAATCTAGCATCGACAGTTAACACATTCCCCGACATCCATCACCAACAGTGAATACAGTCCAAGCCATCTATCACCGATAATGCAAACATTCCCAACAATCTATCACCGATAATGAACACATTCCCAGGTATCTTTCACTGATAATGAACACATTCCCAGCTATCTCTCACCGATAGCAAACACATTCACAGATATCTATCACCGATAGTGAACACATTCCTGCTATCACCGATAGTGAACACAATTCCAGCTATCCTTCACTGATAGTGATCACATTCCCAGCTATCTATCACCAATAGTGATCACATTCCCAGTTGTCTTTCTCCAATATTGAACACATTCTCAGCAATCTATCACTGATAATGAATACATTATCATCTGTCTATTACTAATATTGAACACATTCCCAATCATCTATCATCAATAGTGAACACATTCCCAGTTGTCTATCACTGATAGTGAACACATTCCGAGCTATCTTTCACCGATGGAGAACACATTCCCTGCTGTCTATCACTGATAATGAACACATTCCCACCTATCTTTCGCTGATAATGAACACATTCCCAGGTCTCTCTCAACAACATTGAACACATTTCCAGCTATCTTTCACTGATAATGAACACATACCCAGCTATCCATCATCGAGAGTGAACACACTCCCAGCTACCTATCACCGATAGTGAACACATTCTCAGCAATCTATCACTGATAATGATTACATTATCTATCACTAATATTGAACTCATTCCCAGCCATCTATCTCCAGTAGTGAACACATTCCCAGCCATCTATCACCAACAGTGAACACATTCCCACCTGTCTATCACAGATAGTGAACACATTCCCAGCTATCACTGATAATGAACACATTCACAGCTATGTTTCACCGATAGAGAACACATTCCCTGCTATTTACCACAGATAGTGAACACATTCCCAGCTATCTCTCACCAATAGTGAACACATTCCCAGCTATCTCTCACCAATTGTGAACACATTCCCAGGCATACACCACCGATAGTGAACACATTCCCAGCTATCTGATACCGCTAATGAACACAGATAATGAACACATTCTCACGTATCTGTCACTGATAGCAATCACATTCCTAGCTACATTTCGCTGAAAATGAACACATTCCCAGCTATCTATCACCGGTAGTGAACACATTTCCGGCTGTGTTTTACCGATAGTGACCACGTTCCTAGATATCTAACACCGATAGATAGCTGGGAATGTGTTCACTATTACCAATATTGAACACATTCCCAGCCATCAATCACCAACAGTGAACACATCCTAAACAATCTATCACTGATACTGAACACATTCCCAGGGATCTATCACCAGTAGTGAACACATTTCCAGCAATCTATCAACGATATTGAACACACTCCCAGCTATCTTTCACCAATAGTGAACACATTCCCAGCCATCTATAATGAAGACATTCCAACTATCTGTTACCGATAGTGAACACATTCCCAGGTATCTATCACTGATGCTGAACACATTCCCAGCCATCTTTCACCGATAATGAACACATTCTCGACTATCTATCACTGATAATGAACACATTCCCAGCCATCGGTCACCGATAATGAACACATTCTCAGGTATCTCTCGCCGTTATTGAACACATTCCAGCTATCTATCACCGATAATGAACACATTTCCATGTATCTTTCACCGAGAGTGAACACATTCCTGGCCTCTATCACCAATAGTGAACACATTCCCAGCCATTTATGACCCAGAGTGAACACAGTCCCAACTATCTATCACCAGTAGTGAATACATTCCAAGTAATCTAGCATCGATAGTTAACACATTCCCAGACATCCATCACCAATAGTGAACACAGTCCAAGCAAACTATCACCGATAATGAACACATTCCCAACTATCTATCACCGATAATGAACACATTCTCAGATATCTGTCACTGGTAATGAACACATTCCCAGCTAATTTTCACTGATAATGAACACATTCCCAGCTATCCCTCACCGATAATGAACACATTCCCAGATATCTATCACCGAGAGTGAACACATTCTCAGCAATCTATCACTGAGAATGAATTCATTAACATCTACCTATCACTAATATTGAACACATTCCCAATCATCTCTCACCAGTAGAAAGCACATTCCCAGCCATCTATCACCAAGAGTGAACACATTCCCAGCTGTCTATCACTGATAGTGAACACATTCCCTGCTCTCTTTCACTAATGGAGAACACATTCCCTGCTGTCTATCACTGATAATGAACACATTTCCAGCTATCTTTCAATGATAATGAACACATTCCCAGCTATCCATCATCAAGAGTGAACACATTCCGAGCTACCTATCACCGATAGTGAACACACTTCTAGCTATTTATCAGCGATAATGAACACATTCCCAGCTGTCTTTCACCACTACTGAACACAACCCCAGCCCGTCTATCACCGATAATGAACACAATGCCAGCTATCTTTCACCGATATTGAACACATTCCTAATTGTCTATCACCAGTCGTGTGCACATTCCCAGCCGTCTATCACCGATAATGAACACATTGCCAGCTATCTATCACCAATAATGAAAACATTCCCAGCTGTCTATCGTTGATAATGAACACATTCCCAGCGATCTATCACTAATAGTGAACACAGTCCCAGCTATCTATCACCGATAGTGAACACATTCCCGTTACCTACCACATTTCCAGATATCAATCACCAACAGTAAACACATTCCCAGATATCTATCAC
The DNA here is from genome assembly GCF_037043375.1 of Chiloscyllium plagiosum. Lineage (NCBI taxonomy): Eukaryota > Metazoa > Chordata > Chondrichthyes > Orectolobiformes > Hemiscylliidae > Chiloscyllium > Chiloscyllium plagiosum. The sequence goes on along the minus strand of NW_028270158.1, from coordinate 25,346,960 downwards.
TGATAATGAAGTCATTCCCAGCTACCTTTTACCAATAATGGACACATTCCCAGCTATCTTTCACACATAAGGAACACGTTCCTAGCTATCTGTTAGTAAGAATGAACATATTCCCAGCAATATTCCACCGATAATAAACACATGCCCAGGTGTCTATCACCGATAGTGAACACATTCCCAGCTATCTATCATGAATAATGAACACATTCTCAGGTATCTATCACCATTAGCAAACACATACCCAGCTATCTATCACCAATGCTGAACCCATTCCGGGCTATCCATTACTGATAATGAACAAGTATCTGTCACCAATAATGATCACATTCCCAGCTATCTTCGGCTGATAATGAATACATTCCCAGCTATCTTTCACCGATATTGAACACATTCCTATTTATCAATCACCGGTAGTGAGCACATTCCCAGCCGTCTATCACTGATAATGAACACACTGCTAGCTATCTTCCACTGATAATGAACACATTCCCAGCTATCTTTCACCGATATTGAACACATTCCTATTTATCTATCACCAGTAGTGTGCACATTCCCAGCTGTCTATCACCGATAATGAACACATTCCAAGCTATACATCACGAATAGTGAACACATTCCAGCTATCTATCACCAATAATGAAAACATTCCCAGCTGTCTATCGTTGATAATGAACACATTCCCAGCTATCTATCACTAATAGTGAACACAGTCCCAGCTATCTATCACCGATAGTGAACACATTCCCATTACCTACCACCGATTATGAACACATTTCCAGATATCAATCACCAACAGTAAACACATTCCCAGATATCTATCACTGATAATGAAGTCATTACCAGCTACCTTTTACCAATATGGACACATTCCCAGCTATCTTTCACACAAAAGGAACACGTTCCTAGCTATCTGTTAGCAAAAATGAACATATTCCCAGCTATATTCCACCGATAATGAACACATGCCCAGGTGTCTATCATCGATAGTGAACACATTCCCAGCTATCCATCATGAATAATGAACACATTCCCAGGTATCTATCACCATTAGCAAACACATACCCAGCTATCTATCACCAATGCTGAACCCATTCCCAGCTATCCATTACTGATAATGAACACATTCCCAGCTATTTTTCACCAATAATGATCACATTCCCAGCTATCTACCACCGATAATGAACACATTCCCAGATATGTATCACAAACAATGAACACATTCCCAGCTATCTATCACTAATAGTGAACACAGTCCCAGCTATTTATCACCGATAGTGAACACATTCCCGTTACCTACCACCGATTATGAACACATTTCCAGATATCAATCACCAACAGTAAACACATTCCCAGATATCTATCACTGATAATGAAGTCATTCCCAGCTACCTTTTACCAATAATGGAACATTCCCAGCTATCTTTCACACATAAGGAACACGTTCCTAGCTATCTGTTAGTAAGAATGAACATATTCCCAGCTATATTCCACCGACAATGAACACATGCCCAGGTGTCTATCACCGATAGTGAACACATTCCCAGCTATCCATTACTGATAGTGAACACATTCCCAGCTATCTGTCACCAATGATGATCACATTCCCAGCTATCTATCACCGATAATGAACACCTTCCCAGATATGTATCACAAACAATGAATACAATCCCAGCTATCTGTCACCAGTAGTGAACACATTCCCTGCTATCGGTCACCGATTCTGAACATATTCCCAGCCATCTATCACCAACAGTTAACACATTCCAAGTGATCTATCACCAGTAGTGAACACATTTTCAGCCATCTATCACCGATAATGAACACATTCCCAGCTATCTTCGGCTGATAATGAACATATTCCCACCTATCTTTCATCGATATTGAACACATTCCTACTTATCAATCGCCAGTAGTGAGCACATTCCCAGCCGTCTATCACTGATAATGAACACACTGCCAGCTATCTTCTACTGATAATGAACACATTCCCAGCTATTTTTCACCAATATTGAACACATTCCTAATTATCTATCACCAGTAGTGTGCACATTCCCAGCCGTCTATCACCGATAATGAACACATTCCAAGCTATCCATCACGAATAGTGAACACATTCCAGCTATCTATCACCAATAATGAAAACATTCCCAGCTGTCTATCATTAATAATGAACACATTCCCAGCTATTTTTCACCAATATTGAACACATTCCTAATTATCTATCACCAGTAGTGTGCACATTCCCAGCCGTCTATCACCGATAATGAACACATTCCAAGCTATCCATCACGAATAGTGAACACAGTCCCAGCTATCTATCACCGATAGTGAACACATTCCCATTACCTACCACCGATTATGAACACATTTCCAGATATCAATCACCAACAGTAAACACATTCCCAGATATCTATCACTGATAATGAAGTCATTCCCAGCTACCTTTTACCAATATGGACACATTCCCAGCTATCTTTCACACAAAAGGAACACGTTCCTAGCTATCTGTTAGCAAGAATGAACATATTCCCAGCTATATTCCACCGATAATGAACACATGCCCAGGTGTCTATCATCGATAGTGAACACATTCCCAGCTATCCATCATGAATAATGAACACACTCCCAGATATCTATCACCATTAGCAAACACATACCCAGCTATCTATCACCAATGCTGAACCCATTCCCAGCTATCCATTACTGATAGTGAACACATTCCCAGCTATCTGTCACCAATAATGATCACATTCCCAGCTATCTATCACCGATAATGAACACAATCCCAGCTATCTGTCACCAGTAGTGAACACATTCCCTGCTATCGGTCACCGATTCTGAACATATTCCCAGCCATCTATCACCAACAGTTAACACATTCCAAGTGATCTATCACCAGTAGTGAACACATTTTCAGCCATCTATCACCGATAATGAACACATTTCCAGCTATCTTTCAAAAATATTGAACACATTCCTATTTATCAATCACTAGTAGTGTGCACATTCCAGCTGTCTATCACCGATAATGAACACATTACCAGCTATCGAACACCAATAATGAACACATTCTAAACTATCCATCATGAATAGTGAACGCATTCCCAGCTATCTATCACCAATAATGAACAAATTCCCCACTGTCTATCATTGATAGTGAACACATTCCCAGCTATCTATCCTCAATAATGATCACATTCCCAGCTATCTATCACCTATAGTGAACACATTTGAACCTATCGATCACCGATAGTGAACACATTCCCGCTGTCTATCACTGATTATGAACACATTCCCAGATATCTATCCCGATAATGAAGTCATTCCCAGCTATCTTTTACCGATAATGCACACATTCCCAGCTATCTTTCGCGGATAATGAACACATTCCCAGCTATCGTTCACCGATATTGAACACATTCCTATTTATCTATCAGCAGTAGTGAGCACATTCCCAGCCAGCTATCACTAATAATGAACACATTCCCAGTTATGTATCACTGATAATGACCACATTCCCAGATACGTATCACAAACAATGAACACAATCCCACCTATCTGTCACCTGTAGTGAATACATTCCCTGTTATCAATCTCCGATTCTGAACACATTCCAAGCGATTTATCACCAGTAGTGAACACATTTCCAGTGATCTACCACCAATAACGAACACATTCCCAGCTATCACCAATAGTGAACACATTCCAATTTATCTAGCTCCAGTAATGAACACATTCCCAGCTATCTTTCACCACTAATGAACACATTCCCAGCCATTGATGACCAATAATGAAATTCATTCCCAGTTATCTTTCACCGATATTGAACACATTCCTATTTATCTATCACCAGTAGTGTGCACATTCCCAGCTGTCTATCATTGATAATGAACACATTGCCAGCTATCGATCACCAATAATGAACACATTCCAAGGTATCCATCACGAATAATGAACACATTCCCAGCTATGTATCACCAATAGTGAACACAGTCCCAGCTATCTATCACCAATAGTGAATGCATTTGGACCTATCACCGATAGTGAACACATTCCCGCTATCTACCACCGATTATGAACACATTTCCAGATATCTATCACCAACAATAAACACATTCCAACTATCTATCACCAATAATAAACACATTCCCAGCTATCTCTCAAATAATGAACACGTTCCCAGCTATCTGTCAGCAAGAATGAACATATTCCCAGCTATATTCCACTGATAATGAACACATTCCCAGGTGTCTATCACCGATAGTGAACACATGCCCAGGTGTCTATCACAGATAGTGAACACATTCCCAGGTATCTGTCACCATTAGTGAGCACATACCCAGCTATCTATCACCAATACTGAACACATTTCCAGCTATCCATTACTGATAATGAACACATTCCCAGCTATCTATCCCCAATAATGAACACATTCCCAGCTATCTATGCCCAATAATGAACACAGTCCCAGCTATCTATCCCCAATAATGATCACATTCCCAGCTATCGATCACCAATAGTGAACACATTCCCAGCCACTGGCAACAGATAGTGAACACATTCCCAGTTATGTGCCACTGATAATGAACACCTTCCCAGATATGTATCACAAACAATGAATGCAATCCCAGCTATCTGTCACCAGTAGTGAACACATTCCCCGCTATCGATCACCGATGCTGAACACATTCCCAGCCATCCATCAACAATAGTTAACACATTCCAATTTATCTATCACCAGTAGTGAGCACATTCCCAGCTACCTATCAGCGATAGTGAACACATTCCCAGCCATCTATGACCAATAGTGAACATATTCCCAGCTATCTATCAACGATAATGAACACATTCCCAGCCATCCATCACCAATAGTGAACACATTCCCATTGATCTATCACCAATATTGAACACTTTCCCAGCCATCTATCATCAATATTGAACACAATTCCAGCTTTCACCGATAATGAACACATTCCCAGCTATCCATCATGAATAGTGAACACATTTCTACCTATCTATCACCAATAGAGTCATAGAGTCATAGAGATGTACAGCATGGAAACAGACCCCTCGGTCCAACCTGTCCATGCCGACCAGATATCCCAACCCAATCTCGTCCCACCTGCCAGCACCCGTCCCATACCCCTCCAAACCCTTCCTATTCATATACCCATCCAAATGCCTCTTAAATGTTGCAATTGTAACAGCCTCCACCAAATCCTCTTGGAGTTCATTCCATACATGTACCACTCTCTGTGTGAAAAAGTTGCCCCATAGGTCTCTTTTATATCTTTCCCCCCTCACCCTAAAACCTCTAGCACTCACTAGAACCTCTAGTTCTGGACTCCCCCATCCCAGGGAAAAGACTTTGTCTATTTATCCAATCCATGCCCCTCATAATTTTGTAAACCTCTATAAGGTCGCCCCTCAGCCTCCGACGCTCCAGGGAAAACAGCCCCAGCCTGTTCAGCCTCTCACTATAACTCAAATCCTCCAACCCTGGCAACATCCTTGTAAATCTTTTCTGAACCCTTTCAAGTTTCACAACATCTTTCCGATAGGAAGGAGACCAGAATTGAACGCAATATTCCAACAGTGGCCTAACCAATGTCCTGTACAGCTGCAATATGATCTCCCAACTCCTGTACTCAATACTCTGACCAATAAAGGAATTTATACCAAATGCCTTCTTCAATATCCTATCTAACTGCGACTCCACTTTCAAGGAGCTATGAACTGCACTCCAAGGTCTCTTTGTTCAGCAGCACTCCCTAGGACCTTACCATTAAATGTATAAGTCCTGCTAAGATTTGCTTTCCCAAAATGCAGCACCTCGCATTTATCTGAATTAAACTCCACTTGCCACTTCTCAGCCCATTGGTCGATCTGGTCTGGTTCCTGTTGTAATCTGAGGTAACCCTCTTCGCTGTCTACTACACTTCCAATTTTGGTGTCATCTGCAAAGTTACTAACTGTACCTCTTATGCTCGCATCCAAATCATTTATGTAAATGACAAAAAGTAAAGGACCCAGCACCGATCCTTGTGGCACTCCACTGGTCACAGGCCTCCAGTCTGAAAAACAACCCTCCACCACCACTCTCTGTCTTCTACCTTTGAGCCAATTCTGTATCCAAATGGCTAGTTCTCCCTGTATTCCATGAGATCTAATATTGCTAAACAGTGTCCCATGGGAAACCTTGTTGAATGCCTTACTGAAGTCCATATAGATCACAAGTACTGCTCTGCCCTCATCAATCTTCTTTGTTACTTCTTCAAAAAACTCAATCAAGTTTGTGAGACATGATTTCCCATGCACAAAGCCATGTTGACTATCCCTAATCAGTCCTTGCCTTTCCAAATACATGTACATCCTGTCGCTCAGGATTCCCTCCAACAACTTGCCCACCACTGAGGTCAGGCTCACTGGTCTATAGTTCCCTGGCTTGTCTTTACCGCCCCTCTTAAACAGTGGCACCACGTTTGCCAACTTCCAGTCTTTTGGCACCTCACCTGTGACTATTAATGAAACAAATATCTCAGCAAGAGGCCCAGCAATCACTTCTCTCGCTTCCCACAGAGTTCTCGGATACACCTGATCAGGTTCTGGGGATTTATCCACCTTTAACCATTTCAAAACATCCAGCACTTGCTCCTCTGTAATCTGGACATTTTGCAAGATGTCACCATGTATTTCCCTACAAGTCTATATCTTCCATATCTTTTTCCACAGTAAATACTGATGTAAAATATTCATTTAGTACCTCCCCCATTTTCTGTGGCTCCACACAAAGGCTACCTTGCTGATCTTTGAGGGGGCCTATTTGCTCCCTAGTTACCTTTTTGTCCTTAATATATTTGTAAAACCCCTTTGGATTCTCCTTAATTCTATTTGCCAACACTATCTCATGTCCCCGTTTTGCCCTCCTGATTTCCCTCTTAAGTATACTCCTACTTCCTTTATACTCTTCTAAGGATTCACTCGATCTATCCTGTCTATACTTGACATATGCTTCCCTCTTTTTCTTAACCAAACCCTCAATTTCTTTAGTTATCCAGCATTCCCTATACCTACCAGCCTTTCCTTTCACCCTGACAGGAATATATACTTTCTCTGGATTCTTGTTATCTAATTTCTGAAGGCTTCCCATTTTCCAGCCGTCCCTTTACCTGCGAACATCTGCCTCCAATCAGCTTTCGAAAGTTCTTGCCTTATACCTTCAAAATTGGCCTTTCTCCAATTTAGAACTTCAACTTTTAGATCTGGTCTATCCTTTTCCATCACGATATTAAAACGAATAGAATTATGGTCGCTGGCCCCAAAGTGCTCCCCCACTGACATGTCAGTCACCTGCCCTGCCTTATTTCCCAAGAGTAGGTCAAGTTTTGCACCTTCTCTAGTCAGTACATCCACATACTGAATCAGAAAATTGTCTTGTATGCACTTAAGAAATTCCTCTCCATCTAAACCTTTAACACTATGGCAGTCCCAGTTGATGTTTGGAAAGTTAAAATCCCCTACCATAACTACCCAATTATTCTTACAGGTAGCTGACATCTCCTTACAAGTTTGTTTCTCAATTTCCCTCTGACTATTAGGGGGTCTATAATACAATCCCAGTAAGGTGATCATCCCCTTCTTATTTCTCAGTTCCCCCCAAATAACTTCCCTGGATGTATTTCCGGGAATATCTTCCCTTAGCACAGCTGTAATGCAATCCCTTATCAAAAATGCTATTCCCCCTCCTCTCTTGCCTCCCTTTCTATCCTTCCTGTAGCATTTGTATCCTGGAACATTAAGCTGCCAGTCCTGCCCATCCCTGAGCCATGTTTCTGTAATTGCTATGATATCCCAGTCTCATGTACTTAACCATACCTTGAGTTCATCTGCCTTTCTTGTTAGGCCCCTTGCATTGAAATAGATGCAGTTTAATTTATTAGTCCTACATTCACTTCTGTTCTCAACTGTACCAGTCTCAGATTGATCTCTTTCCTCACTATCTCCCTGGGTCCCACCCCCCCCACCTTCCTAGTTTAAATCCTCCCAAGCAGTTCTAGCAAATTTCCCTGCCAGTATATTTGTCCCCTTCCAATTTAGGTGCAATCCATCCTTCTTGTACAGGTCACTTCTACCCCAAAAGAGATTCCAATGATCTAAAAATGTGAATCCTTCTCCCATACACCAGCTCCTCAGCCATGCATTCATCTGCTCTATTCTCCTATTCCTGCCCTCGCTAGCTCGTAGCACTGGGCGTAATCCAGATATTACTACCCTTGAGGACCTCCTTTTTAAATTTCTGCCTAACTCTCTGTAATCTCCCTTCAGAATCTCAACCTTTTCCCTTCCTATATCATTGGTTCCAAATACTGAACACATTCTCAGCCATTTATCTCCGATAATAAACACTTTCCCAACTATCTATCACCGATAATGAACACACTCCCAGCTAACTATTACCAATAGTGAACACTGTCCCAGCTATTTACCCCTGACAATTATCACATTGCCACTTATCTATCACTAATAGTGAACACATTCCCAACTATCTATCATAGATAGTGAACACATTCCCAGCCATCCACCATTGATAATGAAGACATTCCCAACAATCGGTGACTGAGAGTAAACACATTCCCAGGTATCTATCACCGACAGTGAACACCTTCCCAGATATCTATCACCGATAATTAACACATTCCCAGATGTCTATCAGTGATAATGAACACATTTCCAGCTCTCTACCAGAGATAGTTAACACATTCGCAGCTATCTCTCACCAATACTAAACTCATTCCCAGGCATACATCACCGATAGTGAACATATTCCCAACTATCTGATACTGCTGATGAGCACATTTCCAGCTATCCCTCACAGATAGTGAACACATTCCCACGTATATGTCACCGATAGTGAACACATTCCTAGCCATATTTCACCAATAATGAACACATTCCCAGCTATCTATCACTGTAGTGAACACATTTACGGCTATGTTTTACCGATAGTGACCACATTCCCGGCTATCTAACACCGATAGTGAACACATTCTCACCCATCTATCACCAATAGTCAACACATTCCCAGCTATCTATCACCGATATTGAACACATTCCCAGTGATCTATCACCAGTAGTTAACACCTTTCCAGTAATCTATCAACAATATTGCACACATTCCCAGTTATCTATCACCAATAGTGAACACATTCCCAGCCATCTATAACGAAGACATTTCAAATATCTGTCACTGATAGCGAACACATTCCCAGGTATCTATCACTGATGTTGAACACATTCTCAGCTATCTTTCACCAATAATGAACACATTCCCAGTTATCTATCACTAAAAGTGAACACATTCCCAGCCATCCATCACTGATAATGAAGACATTCCCAACTATCAGTCACCGATAGTGAACACATTCTCAGGTATCTATCACCGATATTGAACACATTCCCGGCTATCTATCACCGAAAATGAACACATTTCCAGGTATCTTTCACTGAATGAACACATTCCTGGCCTCTATCACCAATAGTGAACACATTCCCAACTATCTATCATAGATAGTGAACACATTCCCAGCCATTTATGACCCAGAGTGAACACAGTCCCAACTATCTATCACCAGTAGTGAATACATTCCGAGTAATCTAGCATCGACAGTTAACACATTCCCAGACATCCATCACCAATAGTGAACACAGTCCAAGCCATCTATCACCGATAATGAACACAGTCCCAACTATCTATCACCGATAATGAACACATACCCAGATATCACTCACTGATGAAGAACACATTCCCAACTATCTATCACCAATAATGAACACATTCCCAGATATCTATCACCAATAGTAAACACAATTCCAGCTATCTTTCACTGATAGAGAACACATTCCTACCTACCTGTCACCGACAATGAAGACATTCCCAGTTGTCTTTCTCCGATATTGAACACATTCTCAGCAATCTATTACTGATAATGAATACATTATCATCTACCTATCACTAATATTTAACACATTCCCAGCCATTTATCACTGATAATGAACACATTCCCAGCTATCTTTCACTGAAATTGAACACATTCCTATTTATCTATCACCAGTAGTGAGCGCATTCCCAGTTACCTATCACCGATAATTAACACATTTCCAGCTATCAATCACCAATAGTGAACATATTCCCAGCTATCAATCACCAATAGTGAACATATTCCCAGCTATCTATCACCAATAGTGAACATATTTCCACCTATCTTCCAGTGATAATGAACACATTTCCAGCTATCTATCACCAAGAGTGAACACATTCCCAGCTATCTATCACCGATAATGAACACAGTCCCAGTTATGTATCACAAACAATGAACACATTCCCAGCCATCTGTCACCCATAGTGAAAACATTCCCAGCCATCTCTGGCCAATAGTGAACACATTCCCACTTACCTATCATCAATAGTGAACACATTCCCAGGTGTCTATCACCATTAGTAAACACATTCCCAGCTATCTATTACTGATAATGAACACATTCCCAGCTATCTATCACCAATAATAAACTCATTCTCAGTTATCAGCAATTGTGAACACATTCCCAGCCATCTATGACCAATAGTGAACACATTCCCAGCTATTGATCACCAATTCTGAACACATTCCCAGCCATCCATCACCAATAGTGAACACATTCCAAGTGATCTATCACCAGTAGTGAACATGTTTCCAGCGATTTACCACTGACCGTGAACACATTCCCAGCTATCATCAATAGTGAACCCATTCCAATTTATCTATCACCAGTAGTGAGCACATTCCCAGCTCTCTATCACCGATAATGAACACACTCCCAGGTGTCTATCACCATCATTGAACACATTCCCAGCTATCCATCACCGAGATTAAACACATTCCCAGCAACGTATCACCGATAGTGAATACATTCTCAGTTAATTATCACCGATAACGAACACATTCACAGCTATCTTTCACCATTGATGGACACCTTCCCAGCCATTATCACCAATAGTGAACACATCTGGTTGGCATGGACGGATTGGACTGAAGGGTCTGTTTTCATGCTGTACATCTCTATGACTCTATGACATTCCCAGCCATCTATTACCAAAACTGAACATATTCTCAGCTATCTATCACCAGTACTGAACACATCCCCAGCCATCCATCACCAAAAGCGAAGACATTCCAAGCTATCTATCACCAACAGTGAACACATTCCCAGCAATCTTTTGCCAGCAGTGAACACATTTTCAGCTGTCTATCACCAATAGTGAACACATTCTCAGCTATCTATCACCGATAATGTACATATTCCCAACTATATATCACTGATAGAAAGCACATTCCCAGCTATCTATCCCTGATAGTTTACACATGCCTGGCTACCTTTTACTGATAATGAACACATTCCCAGCTATCTATCACTTAGTAAGAACACATGTGTAATTGAAAAGAAATACACTTGCAGTTATCTGTACTTGAAATAGAACACATTCCCAGTCAAGTATAATTCATGTAAAATATACTTACAGCCATCTATGCCCAATTATGATCAAACTTACAGTTATCTATTACTGATAACAGCTCCTGTTCTCTCTTACTGATGTTAAACAGATTTCTTGCTGCCTATAATATATTAGGAGCATACTCAGTTTTCTATACCTAAAAAAGAACACACTGCAGCTAGCTATTACCCTCAGGATTTTAGGCCTGGTACGGACACACTCCCAGGTCTCTGTTCCAGCATTTGTCACCCATAAGGAACACATGCCTGACATCTGCCAGCGAATAGGAACATTCTTCAATCTACCTGGCATTGATAAAGAACACATTCGAGCTGGTGAATACAGCTAACTGTTACTGACAAAGAACACACAACAATCTGTTGCAAATGAGGAACATGCACCCACATATCTCAGGATGATCCAGATACACATCCATCTGTCACAGATAAAGAACACATTCTCATTTAACTGGTACTGAGAAGGAACACACTCCCAGCTCTCTGTTACTGATAAAGAACACAGTCCTTGCCATCTGTTACTGGAAAGGAATATATTTCCATCCATAAGTTTCTGATGAGAAATACACTCTAGATATTTGCAACCAATATAAGTATGTCACAGGTCTCTCTCACTGATAAGGGACACCTTTCCAGCTTTCAGCAATTCAAAGGAAATATTCTCGTGTATTATTAATAAAGAACACACTGTGTAATTTCTATTACTGATAAAGAACACACTACAGTTGATCTTTGGCTGGTAAGGAGCACCCTCCTAGCTATCGGAACTCCCAGGTATCTGTAAATGATCTGGAGTCACTGATAAATAACACTGGTCCACCTGTCGCTAAATAGGAACACACTTCCAACCACCAGTCAATGGTAAGGAACATCCCTACTATCCTTAACGAATAGCAAACACACTCTTAGTTTTTTTGACACTGATAAAGTAGAGTTTCAGTTATCTATCACTTGATAGGAGCACATTCACAAACGTCTGTCACTGATATTGAACACACTATCAGCTATTTATTATTTTGAAGGAACAGACTGAAAGCTGTCTATCTAAAGGAACACACTCCCAGGTGGGTCTGTAACTGATAAAGAACACATTCTCAGCTATTTGTAACTCATAAGAAAGATGCTTCCAACCACATGTCACTGATCATGGATACATTTCCATCTATTTGCCATTGATAAGGAATACTTCCGAGTTAGCCATTACAGATTAGTATCTCACTCTCAGCTATCTGTTACTGAAAAGGCACATAATGTCATCTTTCTGTTATTGATGAGGAACATACTGATAAAAAAACACATTACAATTAATCTTTGACTGATCAAGAACATACCCCAAGCTATCAGAATTCCAAGTTATCTGTAAGTGATATGGATGAGATTACATCAGAGAGGATGCAGAGGCGAGTCTCTAGGATGTTGCCTGGGATGGAAAGTCTCAGTTGTGAGCAGAGAATAGATAGGCTGGGTTTGTTTCTCCCTGGAGCAGAGGAGGTTGAAGCGGATCGGATTGAGCTTTACAAAATGACGAGAGGCATAGATAAGATAGATCGTGTGAATCTTTTCCTTATGGCAGCTGTGTATCAGAGCAGAAGGCATAAGTTTAAGACGAGGAAAAGCTTTCTGATCCAGAGGTTTTAGAAACATGGAAAGTGCTGATGAGAGGGTAGTGGAGGCACATTCTCTCAGAACATTTAAGATGCAAGTGCATGAGTGCGTCAAATGCTACAGCACAGTAGGCCACGGACCAAGTACAGGTAATTGGAGTTAATATGGTTTGATATGTGTTGGTTGGCAGGGACACAGTGGGATGAAGGGCATTTTTCTGTGCTGCACAACTCTGTACACCCAGACATCTCTGGATGATACATCTATCTGTCACAAATAAGAAACACATTCCCAGATACCTTTTGTTGATAAGGAACAAAGAGCATTCCTGAAAAGAAACACAGTCACTGAAAAATTGTACAACTCCTGTTATCTGTTACTTATAAGGAACACATCAGCTGCTGTCTGACATTGGCAAAGAACACACATGCAGCTCTCTGTGGCTGATAAAGAACACACTCCCAGCTCCCTGTCACTGTTAAAACACACACTCCCAGCTCTCTGTGACTGATAAAGAACACACTCCCAACTCCCTGTCACTGATAAGGAACACACTCCCAGCTCTCTGTCTCTAATAAAGAACACACTCCCAACTCCCTGGCACTGGCAAGGAATATACTCCCAGCTCTCTGTCACTGATAAAGGGCACACTTCCAGCTCCCTGTCACTGATAAGGAACACACGCCCGCCTCTCTATCTCTAATAAAGAACACACTCCCAAATCCCTGGCACTGATAAGGAACACACTCCCGCCTCTCTGTCTCTAATAAAGGACACACTCTCAACTCCCTGGCACTGATATGGAACATACTCCCAGCTCTCTGTCACTGATAAAGAACACACTCCCAGCTCCCTATCACTGATAAAGAACACACTCCCAACTCCCTGTCACTCATTGATTAAAAACAACACTCTCCTAGCTCTCTGTCACTGATAAAAAACACACTCCCAGCTCTCTGTCACTGATAAAGAACACACTCCCAGCTCCCTGTGACTGACAAAGAACACACTCCCAACTCCCTGTCACTCATTGATTAAAAACAACACTCTCCTAGCTCTCTGTCACTGATAAAAAACACACTCCCAGCTCTCTGTCACTGATAAAAAACACACTCCCAGCTCTCTGTGACTGATAAAGAACACACTCCCAGCTCTCTGTCACTGATAAAGAACACATTCCCAGCTACCTGTCACTGATAAAGAACACACTCCCAGCTCCCTGTCACTGATAAAAACACACTCCCAGCTCTCTGTGACTGATAAAGAACACACTCCCAGCTACCTGTCACTGATAAAGAACACACTCCCAGCTCCCTGTCACTGATTAAAAACACACTCCCAGCTCCCTATCACTGATAAAGAACACACTCCCAACTCCCTGTCACTCATTGATTAAAAACAACACTGTCCTAGCTCTCTGTCACTGATAAAAAACACACTCCCAGCTCTCTGTCACTGATAAAGAACACACTCCCAGCTCTCTGTGACTGATAAAGAACACACTCCCAGCTCTCTGTCACTGATAAAGAACACATTCCCAGCTACCTGTCACTGATAAAGAACACACTCCCAGCTCCCTGTCACTGATAAAAACACACTCCCAGCTCTCTGTGACTGATAAAGAACACACTCTCAACTCCCTGGCACTGATATGGAACATACTCCCAGCTCTCTGTCACTAATAAACAACACACTCCCAGCTCCCTATCACTGATAAAGAACACACTCCCAACTCCCTGTCACTCATTGATTAAAAACAACACTCTCCTAGCTCTCTGTCACTGATAAAAAACACACTCCCAGCTCTCTGTGACTGATAAAGAACACACTCCCAGCTCTCTGTCACTGATAAAGAACACATTCCCAGCTACCTGTCACTGATAAAGAACACACTCCCAGCTCCCTGTCACTGATAAAAACACACTCCCAGCTCTCTGTGACTGATAAAGAACACACTCTCAACTCCCTGGCACTGATATGGAACATACTCCCAGCTCTCTGTCACTAATAAAGAACACACTCCCAGCTCCCTATCACTGATAAAGAACACACTCCCAACTCCCTGTCACTCATTGATTAAAAACAACACTCTCCTAGCTCTCTGTCACTGATAAAAAACACACTCCCAGCTCTCTGTCACTGATAAAGAACACACTCCCAGCTCCCTGTGACTGATAAAGAACACACTCCCAGCTACCTGTCACTGATAAAAACACACTCCCAGCTCTCTGTGACTGATAAAGAACACACTCCCAGCTCTCTGTCACTGATAAAGTGCACACTCCCAGCTACCTGTCACTGATAAAGAACACACTCCCAGCTCTCTGTCACTGATAAGGAACACACTCTCAGCTTTCTGTCACTGATAAAGAATACACTCCCAGCTCTCTGTCACTGATAAAGAACACACTCACAGCTCTCTGTCACTGATAAAGAATACACTCCCAGCTCTCTGTCACTGATAAAGAACACACTCCCAGCTCTCTGTCACTAATAAAGTGCACACTCCCAGCTCTCTGTCACTGATAAAGAATACACTCCCAGCTACCTGTCACCGATAAGGAACACACTCCCAGCTACCTGTCACCGATAAAGAACACACTCCCAGCTACCTGTCACTGATAAGGAACACATAATTAGCTTTATGTCTTTGATAAGGAGCACATTAGCTTCTATCTGGGCCTGATAATTTACACTCTTCCAGATACATGATACTGATATGAACATAAGCAAAGGTAATTGTAAGCAATATTGAATAGGCTCTTGCTTCTGTTACTGATAAAGCACATAATGCCAGCTATCTATCACAGATAGGAGCAGATTCCCAGATATATGATATGGTCCAAACGTGGGCAAGTGGGTCTAGTTATGTTTGGGAACATGGTCAGCGTGGTGTATTTGGACCGAAAGGTCTGTTTCCATGATGTATGACTGTATGACACATACCACACTCCCAACAATCTCTAAGTGTTACTGATTACACTGCCAACTAGCTGTCACTATTAAGAACCAGACACACACAATCTGTCACTGATGAAGAATGTACTCCCCTCAATTAGTTACTGATAACGAATATACTTCCAAATTTCTGTTACCGAGAGCACACTTTCAGCTCTCTGTAATTCCCAGATAACTAAATGATAGGAATACACTCCCAGCTATCTGTCACCAGTTAAGGAATAAACTCCCACCTATCTATCACTGATAAGAAATGCATCATCAGCTATTTCTTCCTGATAAAGAGGACACCCTTGTTATCGTCACTGATTTTCTCCCCCAGCATGCTACCACCCCTCCCAAGTATAGCATAAACGCTGCCCCTCTACACGTCACTTCAGCTCTGATGTAGAGTCATCTAGTTTTGTAACTTTAGCTTGCTCCCCCTCTTTCTATGGATGCGGTCTGACCTGCTGTGACCTCCAGCATTTATTGTTTACAGTTATCTACAGTGTGTGTTTTATCAGTGATGCATGGCTGGAAGTGTGTTTCTTATTAGTTACAGAGAGCTGGGTGTGTGTTCCCTTTCACTGACTGATAGCTGAAAGGATGTTCCTGTCTGTGGGATGTAGTTGGGCGCAAGTTTTTTTATGCTTTCTGCTACTGATACTATAGTGTGCTGGGGGAGAAAAGATGTTGATTGTTCAGATTAAGTGATCAGAATGTGTGAATGGCAGAACAATGGTGTGTCTAACTGTCGGACTGGGAAGAACAGGCAGTCCCACTGGGGTGGGGGGTGGGGAGAGAGGACATGGTAACAGAGAATGTAACAGGTACAGCTAAAAGAAAGGGAAGAAATGGGAAATGATTCACAATCAGAAGGTGAACTCACTATTAAGTCCAGAAGGCTGTAAAGTGCCTAGGCTGAAGATGAGATGTTGTTCCTCCAGCGTGCGTTGTGACTCACTGGAACACTGCAACATGCCAAGGACAGACAAGTGGGCATGCGAGCAGGGCACTGTGTTAAAATGACTGGCTATGGGAAGGTCAGGGTCATGCTTGAGCACAGACTGAAGGTGTTCTGCAAAGTGGTCATCCTGTCTGTGTTGGTTTCTCCAAAGTAGAGTAGGCCACACTGAGTGCAGCGAATGCAATAGACTAGATTGGTGGAGCTGAAAATGTGTTGCTGGAAAAGCGCAGCAGGTCAGGCAGCATCCAAGGAGCAGGAGAATCGACGTTTTGGGCATGAGCCCTTCTTCAGGAATTTATTTAAGAATGTGGCTGAAGAGCTTCTGGGCAGAGGAGATGACCTGGGGTGTGCAGTGAGAGAGGGACTCACTGAAATCCTTGTAGAGGGAGGAAGAGAGCTTCTTCAAGGAATCCTTGTAAGAGGATTCACCGTAGGTTAAAATCAACTAGGAGAAAGTGAGGACTGCAGATGCTGGAGATCAGAGCTGAAAATGTGTTGCTGGAAAAGCGAATTCCTGAAAGGAATTCTCCTGCTCTTTGGATGCTGCCTGACTTGCTATGCTATTCCAGCAACACATTTTTAGCTCTGATCTCCAGCATCTGCAGTCCTCACTTTCTCCTATATTGGTGGAGGCACAGGTGAAATGCTGCTTCACTTGGAAAGACTGTTTCGACCCTTGGATGGTGAGCAGGGAGGAGGTGAAGGGTCAGGTGGTGCACCTTCTGCACTTACATGGGAAGGTGCGGTGGGTCATGGGGGATTGGGTGGGGGGGTTGGAGCGGGGAGTGCAAAGGCTGGTGGTATGAAAAGTGGGACAAGGGGACCCCTCCACACATCAATTCTGATAAAGAGTCATCTGAACTCGAAATGTTAGCTTGCTGTTGCTCCATGGATGCTGACAGATCCACTGTGATCTCCAGCATTTGTTGTTTTCAGTACAGATTCCAGCATCGGCAGTAATTTGCTCCTCCAGATACCTGTCACTGATTAAGATTACACTTCCATCTATTTGTGATTGATAAGAAACACAGTCCCATCTGGCTGTCCCTGATCAAGAGCACATAAGTGGGTATCTGGAGGTGATAGAGATGCATATTCATCTCTCTATCATTAACTCATCTTTGTATAATTCACAAAGAACATACTCACAGCAATCTATTACTGCATAGAAACATACTCTACAGGTTTCTGCAACTCATAAAGAACACCTTCCCAGCTACCTGTAACTCCCAGGTATCTGAAGTGATATTGACACTCGCCCAGCTACCTGTATCAGAAAAGGAATACATTCCCAGCTATCTGTAACTGACAATCAAAGCTTATTGTGTGTTCTTTCTGACACAAGAAACACAGTTCTAGCTGTTCACAGCTGATAAGAAACACACTCCCATCTATCTGTCACTGATCAGGGAAACACTCCCAGGTATCTGTAACAGACATAAACACAAACTCAGCTTTCTGTCACTGATAAGCTATTGCTGGTAAAGAACATACTCCTTTCTATCTGTCACTGATAAAGAACACAACCCCAACTATCTGTACTGATAAGGAAGATACTCCCAAATATCTCTTAATGATAAACAACCTACTCCCTCACTCTCTGTTACTGATAGCTAGTGCTTCCAAATAAACCTTTTGTTCTATAACCTGGTGTTGTGTGATTTTTGACTTTGTCCACCCCAGTCCAACACTGGCATCTCCAAATCATGACTGATAGATTGAACTGTGTTCTCTATCTGCCACTGAGAAGCAAGACAGTTCCAGCTAACTGCTACTGATCAGCAACACATTTTTGACTATCTCTGACTGATAAGGAACACAAGCCCACTGTTCCAACTATATGTCTCTTAATATGAACTTGCTCCCACATATCTTATTTATAGCAAACATATTCCTAGCGATCTGTCAGTGATAAGGAATACATTCCCACCTATCTGGCATTGACAACGAACGCACTTCCAGCTCTCTGTCACTGAAGTGGGATATCGTCTCCAATTATCTGTTGCTGATAAAGAGCAGGTTGCTGGCTATCTATTACTGCGAAGGAACATACTCCAACTATCTGTCACTGATAATGAACATAAACACAGGTCTCCAATACAGATAAAGAACACATCACAATACCATCTGCTACAAAGAATAGAGAGATTAATACTCCCAGCTATCTGTAACTGTTACTAAACACAGACCCAACTCTCTGTGACTGTGAATGAACACACTTCCAGCTATCTGTCATTGATATAAAACACATAGCCAGCTATCTGTCAGTGATAATGAATCCACTTGCAGCTATCTGCCAGTGTTCCCATGTCTCATTAACTGATACACTCTCAGCTATCAGTAACTGTTAGCAAGTATGTGCTGAGCTAACTGTAACTGTTAGTGAACACAGTCCTAACTCTCCTCCACTAATAACAAACAGATTTCCAGAAATCTATCACTGATAAGGGATATACTTCCAGCTGTTATAGACCAAGCCAGACCCCCCTCAAAATATTTTCAGAAGGTAGCCTAGACCTTCACTCTTTTTAATTTTAAAGACAGATGTGAAGCACGAATCTCAGGTATAATGCAACCTGTCAAACCATTCAGTTTTAAGCAAGACAGAATTTATTTAAACAAAGCAGTAGAAACATGAACCAAGAAAATGGAATTTAGAAAACCTTAACTATTGGAAAACTTAAATGACCT
The DNA here is from genome assembly GCF_037043375.1 of Chiloscyllium plagiosum. Taxonomy (NCBI): domain Eukaryota; kingdom Metazoa; phylum Chordata; class Chondrichthyes; order Orectolobiformes; family Hemiscylliidae; genus Chiloscyllium; species Chiloscyllium plagiosum. Next base: position 25,327,210 of record NW_028270158.1, on the reverse strand, counting down.
GATACAGCACCTATTACTAATTACCTGCTCCAATACAGTAACATCCCATAAACACACCCCATTGCAAAAAGGGTAAATTCAAACACAGATTCTTATAGGCAGGAGGGAATAACATCTAGAGAGAGATTTCAGAGAAAGTCAGGAGGAATTCTTTACTGAAGCTTGCAATTCTTCTGTACTTGCAAATCTTGTGATTGCTACAGCTAAAACAAACTAGAAGAAACCTGAACTGGGAGAACTGGCCGCTCCCCTTTCATTATTAAACTGTTAAGTATCCAAGACTCTTCAGCACCTCTGCTTTTACAACCTCTCTTCTAAAAAGCCAAGGACAAAATAACCTTTTTAAAATGGCAACATCTTCACACAGCATCTGAAACTGAAATGTAACACCACCAATTCTTTGTTACTGAAGAAGAACACTCTCAGCTACTTCCAGAAGGCCTTTGACAAGGTGCTGCTCAGGAGGCTGTTAAGTGAGATAAGAGCTCATAGTGTTAGGAGCAAGGTACTGTTAGAGGTTTGGCTAATTGGCAGAAGTCAGAGTATGGGGATAAAGGACTCTGTTTCTGGATGGCACCTGGTGCTTATTGGAGTCCCACAGCGGTCAGTGTTGAGTCACAACAATTCATACATTCTACATTAACAATCTGGATGAAAGAACTGAGGTCATTGTTGCTAAGTTTGCAGATGATACAAGATGGGGCAGGTAGTGTTGAGGAAGCAGGGAGGCTGCAGAAGGATCTGGAGAGTCTAGGAGAGTAGGCAAAGAAATGGCAGGTGGAATACAATGTGGGAAAGTGTGAGATTGTTTTTAATTGATGCGTGGGACCTGGCTGGCCAGCATTTATGACTCATTCTTTGTTTTGAATTGAGTGGGTTACTAGGTCACTTCAGACAGGAGTTGAGAGTCAACCACATTGCTGTAGGTCTGGAGTCACATGTATGCCAGACGAGGTGAGGATGGCAGATTTCCTCCCCTGAAGGACCTTAGTAAACCAGATGGGTTTTTCTGACATTTAAAAATTGTATTGTGGTCATCAGTAGATTCCTTATTCCAGATTATTATTGAGTTCAAATTCCATCATTTGTCATGGCAGGATTTGGGCCTAGGTCCCAAGAATGTTAGTTGAGTTTCTGGATTAATAGTCCAGAATAACACCACTAAGCCATTGCCTCCCAGTTAGGCACAGTGATAGGAATAACAGAGGCATTCCTGAAGAAGGGCTAATGCCCGAAACATCGATTCTCCTGTTCCCTAGATGCTGCCTGACCTGCTGCGCTTTTCCAGCAACACATTTCCATCTCTGATCTCCAGCATCTGCAGACCTCACTTTCTCCATAACAGAGGCATAGGCTATTTTCTAAAAGGGAAGAGGCTTCTGAAATTCGAAGCTCAAAGGGACTCAGAGTTCTAGTTCAGGATTCTCTTAAGGTTAACATGCAGCTTCAGTTAGCAGTTACGAAGGCAGTGTTAGCATTCATTACAAGGTGGTGAGAACACAAGAGCAGAGATGTACTGCTGAGGCTATGTAAGGCTCTGGTCAGATCACATTTGGAATATTGTGAACAGTCTTGCACACGGATGATCCTAGGAATGAAGGGTTTGTCATATGAGGGTGGTTGAGGACCCTGGCTCTGAACTCAATGGAGTTTGGAAGGATGAGGAGAATCAGATTGAAACTTACAAAATACTGAAGGTCTAGATTGAGTGGACATGGAAAAGATATTTCCATCAGTCGGAGAGACTAGGATCTGAGGGGACAGCCTCAGAGTGAAGGGACAAGCCTTAAGAACCGAGATGAGGATGAATTTCTTCAGCCAGATGATAGCAAATCTGTGGCCTCATCGCACAGAAGGCCGTGGATGCCAAGTCATTGAACGTATTTTAGACGGAGATAGAATGTTTCTTGATTTTTAAGGGGTCAAGGGTTATGGGAAGAAAGCAGGAGAATAGGGTTGAGAAACAAACCAGCCATGATCAAATGCATAGCAAAATTGATGGGCTGAATAGCTTAATTTTGCTCTTATATCTTATGGTCTAATGGCTTGTTACTGAAAAGGAACCTACTCCTTGCACTCTGTTACTGATAAAGAATACTCAACCAGTCACGTGTTCTTGCCGAGACATGCAATTACAGCTCTGGATTATTTGATTTAATGTCATACCACATGTTGCCACTGGTTAATATCATATGACCTTTGATAATGAACACCGTTCCAGCTATCTGTCACTGATAAAGAATGTATGTCCCTGTATCCGTCATTTATTAGGAATACTCTCCCAGGTATCTTGGATAAGGAACACATTCCCAACCATCTGTCATTGAAAAAACACACTCCCAGCTATTTGTGTCTGAGAAGGAACACATTCTTACTTACCTGTTACTGATAGGGAACATACTTTCAATTCTCTGTTACTGAAGAAGAACACACTCTCAGGTATCTATAACTCATAAGGTAATGAAACATAGTGATCGATTCCTACAAAAGAACAACTCCCAGTTATCTGTACATCCAGGTATCTATAAGTGGTAAAGACACAATCGTATCTATCTGACACAGGAAAGGAATACATTCCCAGTTCTTTGTCAATGACTAAAAATACACTCTTAGCTATCTGTAACTGGTAAGGAACGAGATCTCAGCCATCTGTTACTGATAGGATCACAACCCCAGCTATTTGTTTTTGTTACAGAACACTCCCCCCAACTGTGGGTATCTGATAACCAAATCACTCTGAGCTATCACTGATAAGGAACACAGTCCCAACTACCTGAAACTGAAAATTAACACAGATCCAACTATCCATTATAGAGTCACACAACATGGAGACTGACCAGTTAGTCCAACTCGTCCATGCCAACAAAAGATATCCTAAATTAATCTAATTCCATTTGCCAGCATTTGGCCCACATCCCTCCAAACCCTTCCTATCTGTGTATCCATCCAGATGCCTTTTAAATGTTGTAATTGTACCAGCTTCCACCACTCCCTCATTCGATACACGCACCACCCTCTGCGTGAAAAAGTTGCCCCTTTGGTCCTGTTTAAAACTTTAACCTCTCACCCTAAACCTATACCCTCTAGTTCTGGACTGCCCCACCTCAGGGAAAATACCTTGTCTGTTCACCTTATCTACACCTCTCATGATTTTATAAACCTCTACAAGGTCACCCCTCAGCTTCTGATGCTGCAGGGAAAACAGCCCCAGACTATTCAGCCTCTTCCTGTAACTCAAACTCTCCAGCCCTGGCAACAAGGTGGCACAGTGGTTAGCACTGCTGCTTCACAGTGCCAGAGACCCGAGTTCAATTCTCATTGATAAGGAACACAATCCCCCCTTTTTCTCATTGATATAGAACACAGTCCCACCTTTGTCTCATTCATACGGAACAAAATCCCACATTTATCACATTGATAAGGAACACAATCCCACCTTTTTCTCATTGATGAGGAGCACAGTCCCACCTTTTGCTCACTGACACGGAACACAATCCCACCTTTTTCTCATTGATACGGAACACAGTCCCACCTTTTTCTCATTGATAACGAACACAGTCCCACCTTTTTCTCATTGATACGGAACACAATGCACCCTTTTTCTTATTGATAAGGAACACAATCCCCCCTTTTTCTCATTGACAAAGAACACAGTCCCACTTTTTCTCATTGATAAAGAACACAATCTCACCTTTTTCTCATTGATGAGGAGCACAGTCCCACCTTTTGCTCACTGACACGGAACACAATCCCACCTTTTACTCATTGATATGGAACACAGTCCCACCTTTTTCTCATTGATAAAGAACACAATCTCACCTTTTTCTCATTGATACGGAACACAATGCACCCTTTTTCTTATTGATAAGGAACACAATCCCCCCTTTTTCTCATTGACAAAGAACACAGTCCCACTTTTTCTCATTGATAAAGAACACAATCTCAACTTTTTCTCATTGATAAGGAACATTGTCCCACTTTTTCTCATTGATACGGAACACAGTCCCACCTTTTTCTCATTGATAAGAAACACAATGCCCCCTTTTCTCATTGAGACGGAACACAATCCCTCCCTTTTTCTCATTGATACGGAACAAAATCTACCCTTTTTCTCATTGATAAGGAACACAATCCCACCTTTTTCTCATTGATAGGGAACACAGTCCCACCTTTTTCTCATTGATAACGAACACAGTCCCACCTTTTTCTCATTGATACGGAACACTATCCCACCATTTTCTCATTCTCTTTTGATAAGGAACACAATCCCCCATTTTTCTCATTGATAAGGAAAACAATTCCACCTTTTTCTCATTGATAAGGAATACAGTCCCACGGTTTTCTTATTGATACGGAACACAATCACCCCTTTTTCTCTTGATAAGGAACACAGTCCCACCCTTTTCGCATTGATAAGGAACAAATTCCACATTTTTCTCATTGATAAGGCACACAATCCACCCTGTTACTCATTGATAAGGAACACAATCTCACCGTTTCTCATTGATAAGGAACTTAATCAAACCTTTTACTCATTGATACGGAACACAGTCCCAATGTTTTGTCATTGATAAGGAACACAAACCACCTTTTTTCTCATTGATAAGGATCACAGTCCCACCTTTTTCTCATTGATAAAGAACACAATCCCACCTTTTTCACATTGATAAGAAACATAATCACACCTTTTTCTCATTGATAAGGAACGCAATCGTACCTTTTTCTCAATGATACGGAACACAATCCCACTGTTTTCTCATTGATACGAAACACAACCCCCCCTTTTCTCATTGATACGGAACACAATCCCACTGTTTTCTCATTGATAAGGAATACAATCCCACCTTTTTCTCATTGATAAGGAACACAATCTACCCTTTTTCTTATTGATTAGGAACACAATCCCCCCTTTTTCTCATTCATACAGAACAAAATCCCACCTTTATCTCATTGATAAGGAACACAATCTCACCTTTTTTTCTTCAAAAGGAACAAATCCCACCTTTTTCTCATTGATAAGGCACACAATTGAACTTGATTCTCATTGATAAGGAACACAATCCCACCTTTTTCTCATTGATAAGGAACATAATCACACCTTTTTCTCATTGATAAGGAATGCAATCATACCTTTTTCGCATTGATACGGAACAGAATTCCACCTTTATCTCATTGATAAGGAACACAAACCACCCTTTTTCTCATTGATAAGGAACACAGTCCCACCTTTTTCTCATTGATAAAGAACACAATCCCACCTTTTTCACATTGATGAGGAACACAATCCCACCTTTTACTCATTGATACGGAACACAATCCCACCTTTTTCTCATTGATACAGAACACAGTCCCACCTTTTCCTCATTGATAAGGAACACAATCCCATCTTTTTCTCATTGATACGGAACACAGTCCCACCTTTTTCTCATTGATAACGAACACAGTCCCACCTTTTTCACATTGATAAAGAGCACAGTCCCACCTTTTTCTCATTGATAAGGAACACAAACCACCCTTTTTATCATTGATAAGGAACACAGTCCCACCTTTTTCTCATTGATAAAGAACACAATTCCACCTTTTTCACATTGACAAGGAACACATTCCCACCTTCTTCTCATTGATAAGGAACACAATCCCACCTTTTTCTCAATGATACAGAACACAGTCCCACCTTTTCAACATTGATAAAGAACACAATCCCACCTTTTTCTCATTGATATGGAACACAACCCCCCCTTTTCGCATTGATACAGAACACAATTCCACCTTTCTCACAATGATAAAGAACTCATTCCCACCTTCTTCTCATTGATAAGGAACACATTCCCACCTTTTACTCATTGATACAGAACACAATCCCACCTTTTTCTCATTGATACAGAACACAGTCCCACCATTTCCTCATTGATAAAGAACTAATCCAACCTTTATCTCATTGATGAGGAACACAAACCACCCTGTTTCTCATTGATAAGGAACACAATCGCACCTTTCTCTCATTGATAAGGAACTTAATCACACCTTTTTCTCATTGATAAGGAACGCAATCGTACCTTTTTCTCAATGATACGGAACACAATCCCACTGTTTTCTCATTGATACGAAACACAACCCCCCCTTTTCTCATTGATACGGAACACAATCCCACTGTTTTCTCATTGATAAGGAATACAATCCCACCTTTTGCTCATTGATAAGGAACACAATCTACCCTTTTTCTTTTTGATTAGGAACACAATCCCCCCTTTTTCTCATTCATACAGAACAAAATCCCACCTTTATCTCATTGATAAGGAACACAATCTCACCTTTTTTTCTTCAAAAGGAACAAATCCCACCTTTTTCTCATTGATAAGGCACACAATTGAACTTGATTCTCATTGATAAGGAACACAATCCCACCTTTTTCTCATTGATAAGGAACATAATCACACCTTTTTCTCATTGATAAGGAATGCAATCATACCATTTTCTCATTGATACGGAACAGAGTTCCACCTTTTTCTCATTGATAAGGAACACAAACCACCCTTTTTCTCATTGATAAGGAACACAGTCCCACCTTTTTCTCATTGATAAAGAACACAATCCCACCTTTTTCACATTGATGAGGAACACAATCCCACCTTTTACTCATTGATAAGGAACACAATCCCACCTTTTTCTCATTGATACAGAACACAGTCCCACCTTTTCCTCATTGATAAGGAACACAATCCCACCTTTTTCTCATTGATACGGAACACAGTCCCACCTTTTTCTCATTGATAACGAACACAGTCCCACCTTTTTCTCATTGATAAAGAGCACAGTCCCACCTTTTTCTCATTGATAAGGAACACAAACCACCCTTTTTATCATTGATAAGGAACACAGTCCCACCTTTTTCTCATTGATAAAGAACACAATCCCACCTTTTTCACATTGATAAGGAACACATTCCCACCTTCTTCTCATTGATAAGGAACACAATCCCACCTTTTTCTCAATGATACAGAACACAGTCCCACCTTTTCAACATTGATAAAGAACACAATCCCACCTTTTTCTCATTGATATGGAACACAACCCCTCCTTTTCTCATTGATACAGAACACAATTCCACCTTTTTCACATTGATAAGGAACACATTCCCACCTTCTTCTCATTGATGAGGAACACAATCCCACCTTTTACTCATTGATACGGAACACAATCCCACCTTTTTCTCATTGATACAGAACACAGTCCCACCATTTCCTCATTGATACGGGACACAGTCCCACCTTTTTCTCATTGATAACGAACACAGTCCCACCTTTTTCTCGGTGATACGGAACACTAGCCCACCATTTTCTTTTGATAAGGGACACAATCCCCCGTTTTTCTCATTGATAAGGAAAACAATTCCACCTTTTTCTCATTGATAAGGAACACAATCCACCCTGTTTCATATTGATAAGGAACACCATCCCACCTTTTTCTCATTGATAAGGAACATAATCACACCTTTTTCTCATTGATAAGGAATGCAATCATACCTTTTTCTCATTGATACGGAACAGAGTTCCACCTTTTTCTCATTGATAAGGAACACAAACCACCCTTTTTCTCATTGATAAGGAACACAGTCCCACCTTTTTCTCATTGATAAAGAACACAATCCCACCTTTTTCACATTGATAAGGAACACAGTCCCACCTTTTTCTCATTGATACGGAACACTATCCCACCATTTTCTCATTCTCTTTTGATAAGGAACACAATCCCCCATTTTTCTCATTGATAAGGAAAACAATTCCACCTTTTTCTCATTGATAAGGAATACAGTCCCACGGTTTTCTTATTGATACGGAACACAATCACCCCTTTTTCTCTTGATAAGGAACACAGTCCCACCCTTTTCGCATTGATAAGGAACAAATTCCACATTTTTCTCATTGATAAGGCACACAATCCACCCTGTTACTCATTGATAAGGAACACAATCTCACCGTTTCTCATTGATAAGGAACTTAATCAAACCTTTTACTCATTGATACGGAACACAGTCCCAATGTTTTGTCATTGATAAGGAACACAAACCACCTTTTTTCTCATTGATAAGGATCACAGTCCCACCTTTTTCTCATTGATAAAGAACACAATCCCACCTTTTTCACATTGATAAGAAACATAATCACACCTTTTTCTCATTGATAAGGAACGCAATCGTACCTTTTTCTCAATGATACGGAACACAATCCCACTGTTTTCTCATTGATACGAAACACAACCCCCCCTTTTCTCATTGATACGGAACACAATCCCACTGTTTTCTCATTGATAAGGAATACAATCCCACCTTTTTCTCATTGATAAGGAACACAATCTACCCTTTTTCTTATTGATTAGGAACACAATCCCCCCTTTTTCTCATTCATACAGAACAAAATCCCACCTTTATCTCATTGATAAGGAACACAATCTCACCTTTTTTTCTTCAAAAGGAACAAATCCCACCTTTTTCTCATTGATAAGGCACACAATTGAACTTGATTCTCATTGATAAGGAACACAATCCCACCTTTTTCTCATTGATAAGGAACATAATCACACCTTTTTCTCATTGATAAGGAATGCAATCATACCTTTTTCGCATTGATACGGAACAGAATTCCACCTTTATCTCATTGATAAGGAACACAAACCACCCTTTTTCTCATTGATAAGGAACACAGTCCCACCTTTTTCTCATTGATAAAGAACACAATCCCACCTTTTTCACATTGATGAGGAACACAATCCCACCTTTTACTCATTGATACGGAACACAATCCCACCTTTTTCTCATTGATACAGAACACAGTCCCACCTTTTCCTCATTGATAAGGAACACAATCCCATCTTTTTCTCATTGATACGGAACACAGTCCCACCTTTTTCTCATTGATAACGAACACAGTCCCACCTTTTTCACATTGATAAAGAGCACAGTCCCACCTTTTTCTCATTGATAAGGAACACAAACCACCCTTTTTATCATTGATAAGGAACACAGTCCCACCTTTTTCTCATTGATAAAGAACACAATTCCACCTTTTTCACATTGACAAGGAACACATTCCCACCTTCTTCTCATTGATAAGGAACACAATCCCACCTTTTTCTCAATGATACAGAACACAGTCCCACCTTTTCAACATTGATAAAGAACACAATCCCACCTTTTTCTCATTGATATGGAACACAACCCCCCCTTTTCGCATTGATACAGAACACAATTCCACCTTTCTCACAATGATAAAGAACTCATTCCCACCTTCTTCTCATTGATAAGGAACACATTCCCACCTTTTACTCATTGATACAGAACACAATCCCACCTTTTTCTCATTGATACAGAACACAGTCCCACCATTTCCTCATTGATAAAGAACTAATCCAACCTTTATCTCATTGATGAGGAACACAAACCACCCTGTTTCTCATTGATAAGGAACACAATCGCACCTTTCTCTCATTGATAAGGAACTTAATCACACCTTTTTCTCATTGATAAGGAACGCAATCGTACCTTTTTCTCAATGATACGGAACACAATCCCACTGTTTTCTCATTGATACGAAACACAACCCCCCCTTTTCTCATTGATACGGAACACAATCCCACTGTTTTCTCATTGATAAGGAATACAATCCCACCTTTTGCTCATTGATAAGGAACACAATCTACCCTTTTTCTTTTTGATTAGGAACACAATCCCCCCTTTTTCTCATTCATACAGAACAAAATCCCACCTTTATCTCATTGATAAGGAACACAATCTCACCTTTTTTTCTTCAAAAGGAACAAATCCCACCTTTTTCTCATTGATAAGGCACACAATTGAACTTGATTCTCATTGATAAGGAACACAATCCCACCTTTTTCTCATTGATAAGGAACATAATCACACCTTTTTCTCATTGATAAGGAATGCAATCATACCATTTTCTCATTGATACGGAACAGAGTTCCACCTTTTTCTCATTGATAAGGAACACAAACCACCCTTTTTCTCATTGATAAGGAACACAGTCCCACCTTTTTCTCATTGATAAAGAACACAATCCCACCTTTTTCACATTGATGAGGAACACAATCCCACCTTTTACTCATTGATAAGGAACACAATCCCACCTTTTTCTCATTGATACAGAACACAGTCCCACCTTTTCCTCATTGATAAGGAACACAATCCCACCTTTTTCTCATTGATACGGAACACAGTCCCACCTTTTTCTCATTGATAACGAACACAGTCCCACCTTTTTCTCATTGATAAAGAGCACAGTCCCACCTTTTTCTCATTGATAAGGAACACAAACCACCCTTTTTATCATTGATAAGGAACACAGTCCCACCTTTTTCTCATTGATAAAGAACACAATCCCACCTTTTTCACATTGATAAGGAACACATTCCCACCTTCTTCTCATTGATAAGGAACACAATCCCACCTTTTTCTCAATGATACAGAACACAGTCCCACCTTTTCAACATTGATAAAGAACACAATCCCACCTTTTTCTCATTGATATGGAACACAACCCCTCCTTTTCTCATTGATACAGAACACAATTCCACCTTTTTCACATTGATAAGGAACACATTCCCACCTTCTTCTCATTGATGAGGAACACAATCCCACCTTTTACTCATTGATACGGAACACAATCCCACCTTTTTCTCATTGATACAGAACACAGTCCCACCATTTCCTCATTGATACGGGACACAGTCCCACCTTTTTCTCATTGATAACGAACACAGTCCCACCTTTTTCTCGGTGATACGGAACACTAGCCCACCATTTTCTTTTGATAAGGGACACAATCCCCCGTTTTTCTCATTGATAAGGAAAACAATTCCACCTTTTTCTCATTGATAAGGAACACAATCCACCCTGTTTCATATTGATAAGGAACACCATCCCACCTTTTTCTCATTGATAAGGAACATAATCACACCTTTTTCTCATTGATAAGGAATGCAATCATACCTTTTTCTCATTGATACGGAACAGAGTTCCACCTTTTTCTCATTGATAAGGAACACAAACCACCCTTTTTCTCATTGATAAGGAACACAGTCCCACCTTTTTCTCATTGATAAAGAACACAATCCCACCTTTTTCACATTGATAAGGAACACATTCCCACCTTCTTCTCATTGATAAGGAACACAATCCCACCTTTTTCTCATTGATACAGAACACAGTCCCACCTTTTCAACATTGATAAAGAACACAATCCTACCTTTTTCTCATTGATATGGAACACAACCCCCCCTTTTCTCATTGATACAGAACACAATTCCACCTTTTTCACAATGATAAAGAACTCATTCCCACCTTTTTCTCATTGATAAGGAACACATTCCCACCTTTTACTCATTGATACAGAACACAATCCCACCTTTTTCTCATTGATACAGAACACAGTCCCACCATTTCCTCATTGATAAAGAACTAATCCAACCTTTATCTCATTGATGAGGAACACAAACCACCCTGTTTCTCATTGATAAGGAACACAATCACACCTTTCTCTCATTGATAAGGAACTTAATCACACCTTTTTCTCATTGATAAGGAATGCAATCGTACCTTTTTCTCAATGATACGGAACACAATCCCACTGTTTTCTCATTGATACGAAACACAACCCCCCCTTTTCTCATTGATACGGAACACAATCCCACTGTTTTCTCATTGATAAGGAATACAATCCCACCTTTTTCTCATTGATAAGGAACACAATCTACCCTTTTTCTTATTGATTAGGAACACAATCCCCCCTTATTCTCATTCATACAGAACAAAATCCCACCTTTATCTCATTGATAAGGAAGACAGTCCCACCTTTTTCTCATTGATAACGAACACAGTCCCACCTTTATCTCGGTGATACGGAACACTAGCCCACCATTTTCTTTTGATAAGGGACACAATCCCCCGTTTTTCTCATTGATAAGGAAAACAATTCCACCTTTTTCTCATTGATAAGGAACACAATCCACCCTGTTTCTTATTGATAAGGAACACCATCCCACCTTTTTCTCATTGATAAGGAACATAATCACACCTTTTTCTCATTGATAAGGAATGCAATCATACCTTTTTCTCATTGATACGGAACAGAGTTCCACCTTTTTCTCATTGATAAGGTACACAAACCACCCTTTATATCATTGATAAGGAACACAGTCCCACCTTTTTCTCATTGATAAAGAACACAATCCCATCTTTTTCACATTGATAAGGAACACAGTCCCACCTTTTTCTCATTGATAAGGAATACAATCCCACCTTTTTCTCATTGATAAGGAACACAATCTACCCTTTTTCTTATTGATTAGGAACACAATCCCCCCTTTTTCTCATTCATACAGAACAAAATCCCACCTTTATCTCATTGATAAGGAACACAATCTCACCTTTTTTTCTTCAAAAGGAACAAATCCCACCTTTTTCTCATTGATAAGGCACACAATTGAACTTGTTTCTCATTGCTAAGGAACACAATCCCACCTTTTTCTCATTGAGAAGGAACACAGACCCACCATTTTCTCATTGATAAGGAACACCATCTACACATTTTCTCATTGATACGACACATATTCCCACCATTTTCTCATTGATAAGGAACACAGTCCCACCTTTTTCACATTGATAAGGAACACATTCCCACCTTCTTCTCATTGATGAGGAACACAATCCCACCTTTTACTCATTGATACGGAACACAATCCCACCTTTTTCTCATTGATAAAGAACACAATCCCATTTTTTTCACATTGATAAGGAACACATTCCCACCTTCTTCTCATTGATGAGGAACACAATCCCACCTTTTACTCATTGATACGGAACACAATCCCACCTTTTTCTCATTGATACAGAACACAGTCCCACCTTTTCCTCATTGATACGGAACACAGTCCCACTGTTTTCTCATTGATAAGGAATACAATCCCACCTTTTTCTCATTGATAAGGAACACAATCTACCCTTTTTCTTATTGATTAGGAACACAATCCCCCCTTATTCTCATTCATACAGAACAAAATCCCACCTTTATCTCATTGATAAGGAACACAGTCCCACCTTTTTCTAATTGATAACGAACACAGTCCCACCTTTTTCTCGGTGATACGGAACACTAGCCCACCATTTTCTTTTGATAAGGGACACAATCCCCCGTTTTTCTCATTGATAAGGAAAACAATTCCACCTTTTTCTCATTGATAAGGAACACAATCCACCCTGTTTCTTATTGATAAGGAACACCATCCCACCTTTTTCTCATTGATAAGGAACATCATCACACCTTTTCTCATTGATAAGGAATGCAATCATACCTTTTTCTCATTGATACGGAACAGAGTTCCACCTTTTTCTCATTGATAAGGTACACAAACCACCCTTTTTATCATTGATAAGGAACACAGTCCCACCTTTTTCTCATTGATAAAGAACACAATCCCATCTTTTTCACATTGATAAGGAACACAGTCCCACCTTTTTCTCATTGATAAGGAATACAATCCCACCTTTTGCTCATTGATAAGGAACACAATCTACCCTTTTTCTTTTTGATTAGGAACACAATCCCCCCTTTTTCTCATTCATACAGAACAAAATCCCACCTTTATCTCATTGATAAGGAACACAATCTCACCTTTTTTTCTTCAAAAGGAACAAATCCCACCTTTTTCTCATTGATAAGGCACACAATTGAACTTGTTTCTCATTGATAAGGAACACAATCCCACCTTTTTCTCATTGAGAAGGAACACAGACCCACCATTTTCTCATTGATAAGGAACACCATCTACACATTTTCTCATTGATACGACACACATTCCCACCATTTTCTCATTGATAAGGAACACAGTCCCACCTTTTTCACATTGATAAGGAACACATTCCCACCTTCTTCTCATTGATGAGGAACACAATCCCACCTTTTACTCATTGATACGGAACACTATCCCACCTTTTTCTCATTGATAAAGAACACAATCCCATTTTTTTCACATTGATAAGGAACACATTCCCACCTTCTTCTCATTGATGAGGAACACAATCCCACCTTTTACTCATTGATACGGAACACAATCCCACCTTTTTCTCATTGATAAGGAACATAATCACACCTTTTTCTCATTGATAAGGAATGCAATCATACCTTTTTCGCATTGATACGGAACAGAATTCCACCTTTATCTCATTGATAAGGAACACAAACCACCCTTTTTCTCATTGATAAGGAACACAGTCCCACCTTTTTCTCATTGATAAAGAACACAATCCCACCTTTTTCACATTGATGAGGAACACAATCCCACCTTTTACTCATTGATACGGAACACAATCCCACCTTTTTCTCATTGATACAGAACACAGTCCCACCTTTTCCTCATTGATAAGGAACACAATCCCACCTTTTTCTCATTGATACGGAACACAGTCCCACCTTTTTCTCATTGATAACGAACACAGTCCCACCTTTTTCACATTGATAAAGAGCACAGTCCCACCTTTTTCTCATTGATAAGGAACACAAACCACCCTTTTTATCATTGATAAGGAACACAGTCCCACCTTTTTCTCATTGATAAAGAACACAATTCCACCTTTTTCACATTGACAAGGAACACATTCCCACCTTCTTCTCATTGATAAGGAACACAATCCCACCTTTTTCTCAATGATACAGAACACAGTCCCACCTTTTCAACATTGATAAAGAACACAATCCCACCTTTTTCTCATTGATATGGAACACAACCCCCCCTTTTCGCATTGATACAGAACACAATTCCACCTTTCTCACAATGATAAAGAACTCATTCCCACCTTCTTCTCATTGATAAGGAACACATTCCCACCTTTTACTCATTGATACAGAACACAATCCCACCTTTTTCTCATTGATACAGAACACAGTCCCACCATTTCCTCATTGATAAAGAACTAATCCAACCTTTATCTCATTGATGAGGAACACAAACCACCCTGTTTCTCATTGATAAGGAACACAATCGCACCTTTCTCTCATTGATAAGGAACTTAATCACACCTTTTTCTCATTGATAAGGAACGCAATCGTACCTTTTTCTCAATGATACGGAACACAATCCCACTGTTTTCTCATTGATACGAAACACAACCCCCCCTTTTCTCATTGATACGGAACACAATCCCACTGTTTTCTCATTGATAAGGAATACAATCCCACCTTTTGCTCATTGATAAGGAACACAATCTACCCTTTTTCTTTTTGATTAGGAACACAATCCCCCCTTTTTCTCATTCATACAGAACAAAATCCCACCTTTATCTCATTGATAAGGAACACAATCTCACCTTTTTTTCTTCAAAAGGAACAAATCCCACCTTTTTCTCATTGATAAGGCACACAATTGAACTTGATTCTCATTGATAAGGAACACAATCCCACCTTTTTCTCATTGATAAGGAACATAATCACACCTTTTTCTCATTGATAAGGAATGCAATCATACCATTTTCTCATTGATACGGAACAGAGTTCCACCTTTTTCTCATTGATAAGGAACACAAACCACCCTTTTTCTCATTGATAAGGAACACAGTCCCACCTTTTTCTCATTGATAAAGAACACAATCCCACCTTTTTCACATTGATGAGGAACACAATCCCACCTTTTACTCATTGATAAGGAACACAATCCCACCTTTTTCTCATTGATACAGAACACAGTCCCACCTTTTCCTCATTGATAAGGAACACAATCCCACCTTTTTCTCATTGATACGGAACACAGTCCCACCTTTTTCTCATTGATAACGAACACAGTCCCACCTTTTTCTCATTGATAAAGAGCACAGTCCCACCTTTTTCTCATTGATAAGGAACACAAACCACCCTTTTTATCATTGATAAGGAACACAGTCCCACCTTTTTCTCATTGATAAAGAACACAATCCCACCTTTTTCACATTGATAAGGAACACATTCCCACCTTCTTCTCATTGATAAGGAACACAATCCCACCTTTTTCTCAATGATACAGAACACAGTCCCACCTTTTCAACATTGATAAAGAACACAATCCCACCTTTTTCTCATTGATATGGAACACAACCCCTCCTTTTCTCATTGATACAGAACACAATTCCACCTTTTTCACATTGATAAGGAACACATTCCCACCTTCTTCTCATTGATGAGGAACACAATCCCACCTTTTACTCATTGATACGGAACACAATCCCACCTTTTTCTCATTGATACAGAACACAGTCCCACCATTTCCTCATTGATACGGGACACAGTCCCACCTTTTTCTCATTGATAACGAACACAGTCCCACCTTTTTCTCGGTGATACGGAACACTAGCCCACCATTTTCTTTTGATAAGGGACACAATCCCCCGTTTTTCTCATTGATAAGGAAAACAATTCCACCTTTTTCTCATTGATAAGGAACACAATCCACCCTGTTTCATATTGATAAGGAACACCATCCCACCTTTTTCTCATTGATAAGGAACATAATCACACCTTTTTCTCATTGATAAGGAATGCAATCATACCTTTTTCTCATTGATACGGAACAGAGTTCCACCTTTTTCTCATTGATAAGGAACACAAACCACCCTTTTTCTCATTGATAAGGAACACAGTCCCACCTTTTTCTCATTGATAAAGAACACAATCCCACCTTTTTCACATTGATAAGGAACACATTCCCACCTTCTTCTCATTGATAAGGAACACAATCCCACCTTTTTCTCATTGATACAGAACACAGTCCCACCTTTTCAACATTGATAAAGAACACAATCCTACCTTTTTCTCATTGATATGGAACACAACCCCCCCTTTTCTCATTGATACAGAACACAATTCCACCTTTTTCACAATGATAAAGAACTCATTCCCACCTTTTTCTCATTGATAAGGAACACATTCCCACCTTTTACTCATTGATACAGAACACAATCCCACCTTTTTCTCATTGATACAGAACACAGTCCCACCATTTCCTCATTGATAAAGAACTAATCCAACCTTTATCTCATTGATGAGGAACACAAACCACCCTGTTTCTCATTGATAAGGAACACAATCACACCTTTCTCTCATTGATAAGGAACTTAATCACACCTTTTTCTCATTGATAAGGAATGCAATCGTACCTTTTTCTCAATGATACGGAACACAATCCCACTGTTTTCTCATTGATACGAAACACAACCCCCCCTTTTCTCATTGATACGGAACACAATCCCACTGTTTTCTCATTGATAAGGAATACAATCCCACCTTTTTCTCATTGATAAGGAACACAATCTACCCTTTTTCTTATTGATTAGGAACACAATCCCCCCTTATTCTCATTCATACAGAACAAAATCCCACCTTTATCTCATTGATAAGGAAGACAGTCCCACCTTTTTCTCATTGATAACGAACACAGTCCCACCTTTATCTCGGTGATACGGAACACTAGCCCACCATTTTCTTTTGATAAGGGACACAATCCCCCGTTTTTCTCATTGATAAGGAAAACAATTCCACCTTTTTCTCATTGATAAGGAACACAATCCACCCTGTTTCTTATTGATAAGGAACACCATCCCACCTTTTTCTCATTGATAAGGAACATAATCACACCTTTTTCTCATTGATAAGGAATGCAATCATACCTTTTTCTCATTGATACGGAACAGAGTTCCACTTTTTTCTCATTGATAAGGTACACAAACCACCCTTTATATCATTGATAAGGAACACAGTCCCACCTTTTTCTCATTGATAAAGAACACAATCCCATCTTTTTCACATTGATAAGGAACACAGTCCCACCTTTTTCTCATTGATAAGGAATACAATCCCACCTTTTTCTCATTGATAAGGAACACAATCTACCCTTTTTCTTATTGATTAGGAACACAATCCCCCCTTTTTCTCATTCATACAGAACAAAATCCCACCTTTATCTCATTGATAAGGAACACAATCTCACCTTTTTTTCTTCAAAAGGAACAAATCCCACCTTTTTCTCATTGATAAGGCACACAATTGAACTTGTTTCTCATTGCTAAGGAACACAATCCCACCTTTTTCTCATTGAGAAGGAACACAGACCCACCATTTTCTCATTGATAAGGAACACCATCTACACATTTTCTCATTGATACGACACACATTCCCACCATTTTCTCATTGATAAGGAACACAGTCCCACCTTTTTCACATTGATAAGGAACACATTCCCACCTTCTTCTCATTGATGAGGAACACAATCCCACCTTTTACTCATTGATACGGAACACAATCCCACCTTTTTCTCATTGATAAAGAACACAATCCCATTTTTTTCACATTGATAAGGAACACATTCCCACCTTCTTCTCATTGATGAGGAACACAATCCCACCTTTTACTCATTGATACGGAACACAATCCCACCTTTTTCTCATTGATACAGAACACAGTCCCACCTTTTCCTCATTGATACGGAACACAGTCCCACTGTTTTCTCATTGATAAGGAATACAATCCCACCTTTTTCTCATTGATAAGGAACACAATCTACCCTTTTTCTTATTGATTAGGAACACAATCCCCCCTTATTCTCATTCATACAGAACAAAATCCCACCTTTATCTCATTGATAAGGAACACAGTCCCACCTTTTTCTAATTGATAACGAACACAGTCCCACCTTTTTCTCGGTGATACGGAACACTAGCCCACCATTTTCTTTTGATAAGGGACACAATCCCCCGTTTTTCTCATTGATAAGGAAAACAATTCCACCTTTTTCTCATTGATAAGGAACACAATCCACCCTGTTTCTTATTGATAAGGAACACCATCCCACCTTTTTCTCATTGATAAGGAACATCATCACACCTTTTCTCATTGATAAGGAATGCAATCATACCTTTTTCTCATTGATACGGAACAGAGTTCCACCTTTTTCTCATTGATAAGGTACACAAACCACCCTTTTTATCATTGATAAGGAACACAGTCCCACCTTTTTCTCATTGATAAAGAACACAATCCCATCTTTTTCACATTGATAAGGAACACAGTCCCACCTTTTTCTCATTGATAAGGAATACAATCCCACCTTTTGCTCATTGATAAGGAACACAATCTACCCTTTTTCTTTTTGATTAGGAACACAATCCCCCCTTTTTCTCATTCATACAGAACAAAATCCCACCTTTATCTCATTGATAAGGAACACAATCTCACCTTTTTTTCTTCAAAAGGAACAAATCCCACCTTTTTCTCATTGATAAGGCACACAATTGAACTTGTTTCTCATTGATAAGGAACACAATCCCACCTTTTTCTCATTGAGAAGGAACACAGACCCACCATTTTCTCATTGATAAGGAACACCATCTACACATTTTCTCATTGATACGACACACATTCCCACCATTTTCTCATTGATAAGGAACACAGTCCCACCTTTTTCACATTGATAAGGAACACATTCCCACCTTCTTCTCATTGATGAGGAACACAATCCCACCTTTTACTCATTGATACGGAACACTATCCCACCTTTTTCTCATTGATAAAGAACACAATCCCATTTTTTTCACATTGATAAGGAACACATTCCCACCTTCTTCTCATTGATGAGGAACACAATCCCACCTTTTACTCATTGATACGGAACACAATCCCACCTTTTTCTCATTGATACAGAACACAGTCCCACCTTTTCCTCATTGATACGGAACACAGTCCCACCTTTTTCTCATTGATAACGAACACAGTCCCACCTTTTTCTCGGTGATACGGAACACTAGCCCACCATTTTCTTTTGATAAAGGACACAATCCCCCGTTTTTCTCATTGATAAGGAAAACAATTCTACCTTTTTCTCATTGATAAGGAACACAATCCACCCTGTTTCTTATTGAAAAGGAACACCATCCCACCTTTTTCTCATTGATAAGGAACATAATCACACCTTTTTCTCATTGATAAGGAATGCAATCATACCTTTTTCTCATTGATACGGAACAGAGTTCCACCTTTTTCTCATTGATAAGGAACACAAACCACCGTTTTTCTCATTGATAAGGAACACAGTCCCACCTTTTTCTCATTGATAAAGAACACAATCCCACCTTTTTCACATTGATAAGGAACACATTCCCACCTTCTTCTCATTGATAAGGAACACAATCCCACCTTTTTCTCATTGATACGGAACACAGTCCCATCTTTTTCTCATTGATAAGGAACACAGTCCCACCTTTTTCTCATTGATAAAGAGCACAGTCCCACCTTTTTCTCATTGATAAGGAACACAATCCCACATTTTTCTCATTGATAATGAACACATGCCACCCTTATTCTCATTGATAGGGAATACAATCCCACCTTTTTCTCATTGATAAGGAACACAATCCACTCTTTTTCGCATTCAAACGGAACACAATCCCATCTTTTTCTCTTGATAAGGAACACAATCCCCCCTTTTTCTCATTGATAAGGAAAACAATTCCACCATTTCTCATTGATATGGAACAAAATCCCACCTTATTCTCATTGATACCATACACAGTCCAACCTTTTTCTCATTGAAAAGGAACTCAATTCCACCTTTTCTCATTGATAAAGAACACAATCTCACCTGTTTCTCATTGATATGGAAAACAAACCACCCTTTTTCTCATTGATAAGGAACACAATCCCTCCTTTTTCTGATTGATATGGAACACAGTCCCACCTTTGTCTCATTCATACGGAACAAAATCCCACCTTTATCTCATTGATAAGGAACACAATCCCAACCCTTTCTCATTGATGAGGAGCACAGTCCCACCTTTTTCTCATTGATAAGCAACACAATCCCATCCTTTTTCTCATTGATATGAAACACAATTCCCCCTTTTTCTCATTGATAAGGAACATTGTCCCACTTTTTCTCATTGATACGGAACACAGTCCCACCTTTTTCTCATTGATAAGAAACACAATGCCCCCTTTTCTCATTGAGACGGAACACAATCCCTCCCTTTTTCTCATTGATACGGAACAAAATCTACCCTTTTTCTCATTGATAAGGAACACAATCCCACCTTTTTCTCATTGATAGGGAACACAGTCCCACCTTTTTCTCATTGATAACGAACACAGTCCCACCTTTTTCTCATTGATACGGAACACTATCCCACCATTTTCTTTTGATAAGGAACACAATCCCCCATTTTTCTCATTGATAAGGAAAACAATTCCACCTTTTTCTCATTGATAAGGAATACAGTCCCACGGTTTTCTTATTGATACGGAACACAATCACCCCTTTTTCTCTTGATAAGGAACACAGTCCCACGCTTTTCACATTGATAAGGAACAAATTCCACATTTTTCTCATTGATAAGGCACACAATCCACCCTGTTACTCATTGATAAGGAACACAATCTCACCGTTTCTCATTGATAAGGAACTTAATCACACCTTTTACTCATTGATACGGAACACAGTCCCAATTTTTTGTCATTGATAAGGAACACAAACCACCTTTTTTCTCATTGATAAGGATCACAGTCCCACCTTTTTCTCATTGATAAAGAACACAATCCCACATTTTTCACATTGATAAGGAACACATTCCCACCTTCTTTTCATTGATACGGAACACAATCCCACCTTTACTCATTGATACAGAACACAGTACTACCTTTTCCTCATTGATAAAGAACACAATCCCACCTTTTTCTCATTGATACGGAACACAGTCCCATCTTTTTCTCATTGATAAGGAACACCATCCCACCTTTTTCTCATGGATAAGAAACATAATCACACCTTTTTCTCATTGATAAGGAATGCAATCATACCTTTTTCTCATTGATACGGAACACAGTCCCACCTTTTCCCATTGATAAGGAACACAATACGCCCTTTTTCTCATTGATGAGGAACACAGTCCCACCTTTTTCACATTGAAAAGGAACACATTCCCACCTTCTTCTCATTGATAAGGAACACAATCCTACCTTTTTCTCATTGATACAGAACACAGTCCCACCTTTTCAACATTGATAAAGAACACAATCCCACCTTTTTCTCATTGATATAGAACACAACCCCCCCTTTTCTCATTGATAAGGAACACATTCCCACCTTTTACTCATTGATACAGAACACAATCCCACCTTTTTCTCATTGATACAGAACACAGTCCCACCATTTCCTCATTGATAAAGAACTAATCCAACCTTTATCTCATTGATGAGGAACACAAACCACCCTGTTTCTCATTGATAAGGAACACAATCGCACCTTTCTCTCATTGATAAGGAACTTAATCACACCTTTTTCTCATTGATAAGGAACGCAATCGTACCTTTTTCTCAATGATACGGAACACAATCCCACTGTTTTCTCATTGATACGAAACACAACCCCCCCTTTTCTCATTGATACGGAACACAATCCCACTGTTTTCTCATTGATAAGGAATACAATCCCACCTTTTTCTCATTGATAAGGAACACAATCTACCCTTTTTCTTATTGATTAGGAACACAATCCCCCCTTTTTCTCATTCATACAGAACAAAATCCCACCTTTATCTCATTGATAAGGAACACAATCTCACCTTTTTTTCTTCAAAAGGAACAAATCCCACCTTTTTCTCATTGATAAGGCACACAATTGAACTTGATTCTCATTGATAAGGAACACAATCCCACCTTTTTCTCATTGATAAGGAACATAATCACACCTTTTTCTCATTGATAAGGAATGCAATCATACCATTTTCTCATTGATACGGAACAGAGTTCCACCTTTTTCTCATTGATAAGGAACACAAACCACCCTTTTTCTCATTGATAAGGAACACAGTCCCACCTTTTTCTCATTGATAAAGAACACAATCCCACCTTTTTCACATTGATGAGGAACACAATCCCACCTTTTACTCATTGATACGGAACACAATACCACCTATTTCTCATTGATACAGAACACAGTCCCACCTTTTCCTCATTGATAAGGAACACAATCCCACTTTTTTCTCATTGATACGGAACACAGTCCCACCTTTTTCTCATTGATAACGAACACAGTCCCACCTTTTTCTCATTGATAAAGAGCACAGTCCCACCTTTTTCTCATTGATAAGGAACACAAACCACCCTTTTTATCATTGATAAGGAACACAGTCCCACCTTTTTCTCATTGATAAAGTACACAATTCCACCTTTTTCACATTGATAAGGAACACATTTCCACCTTCTTCTCATTGATAAGGAACACAATCCCACCTTTTTCTCAATGATACAGAACACAGTCCCACCTTTTCAACATTGATAAAGAACACAACCCCCCCTTTTCTCATTGATACAGAACACAATTCCACCTTTTTCACAATGATAAAGAACTCATTCCCACCTTCTTCTCATTGATAATGAACACATTCCCACCTTTTACTCATTGATACAGAACACAATCCCACCTTTTTCTCATTGATACAGAACACAGTCCCACCATTTCCTCATTGATAAAGAACTAATCCAACCTTTATCTCATTGATGAGGAACACAAACCACCCTGTTTCTCATTGATAAGGAACACAATCGCACCTTTCTCTCATTGATAAGGAACTTAATCACACCTTTTTCTCATTGATAAGGAACGCAATCGTACCTTTTTCTCAATGATACGGAACACAATCCCACTGTTTTCTCATTGATACGAAACACAACCCCCCCTTTTCTCATTGATACGGAACACAATCCCACTGTTTTCTCATTGATAAGGAATACAATCCCACCTTTTTCTCATTGATAAGGAACACAATCTACCCTTTTTCTTATTGATTAGGAACACAATCCCCCCTTTTTCTCATTCATACAGAACAAAATCCCACCTTTATCTCATTGATAAGGAACACAATCTCACCTTTTTTTCTTCAAAAGGAACAAATCCCACCTTTTTCCCATTGATAAGGCACACAATTGAACTTGATTCTCATTGATAAGGAACACAATCCCACCTTTTTCTCATTGATAAGGAACATAATCACACCTTTTTCTCATTGATAAGGAATGCAATCATACCATTTTCTCATTGATACGGAACAGAGTTCCACCTTTTTCTCATTGATAAGGAACACAAACCACCCTTTTTCTCATTGATAAGGAACACAGTCCCACCTTTTTCTCATTGATAAAGAACACAATCCCACCTTTTTCACATTGATGAGGAACACAATCCCACCTTTTACTCATTGATACGGAACACAATACCACCTATTTCTCATTCATACAGAACAAAATCCCACCTTTATCTCATTGATAAGGAACACAGTCCCACCTTTTTCTCATTGATAACGAACACAGTCCCACCTTTATCTCGGTGATACGGAACACTAGCCCACCATTTTCTTTTGATAAGGGACACAATCCCCCGTTTTTCTCATTGATAAGGAAAACAATTCCACCTTTTTCTCATTGATAAGGAACACAATCCACCCTGTTTCTTATTGATAAGGAACACCATCCCACCTTTTTCTCATTGATAAGGAACATAATCACACCTTTTTCTCATTGATAAGGAATGCAATCATACCTTTTTCTCATTGATACGGAACAGAGTTCCACCTTTTTCTCATTGATAAGGTACACAAACCACCCTTTTTATCATTGATAAGGAACACAGTCCCACCTTTTTCTCATTGATAAAGAACACAATCCCATCTTTTTCACATTGATAAGGAACACAGTCCCACCTTTTTCTCATTGATAAGGAACACAATCTACCCTTTTTCTTATTGATTAGGAACACAATCCCCCCTTTTTCTCATTCATACACAACAAAATCCCACCTTTATCTCATTGATAAGGAACACAATCTCACCTTTTTTTCTTCAAAAGGAACAAATCCCACCTTTTTCTCATTGATAAGGCACACAATTGAACTTGTTTCTCATTGATAAGGAACACAATCCCACTTTTTTCTCATTGAGAAGGAACACCGACCCACCATTTTCTCATTGATAAGGAACACCATCTACACATTTTCTCATTGATACGACACACATTCCCACCATTTTCTCATTGATAAGGAACACAGTCCCACCTTTTTCACATTGATAAGGAACACATTCCCACCTTCTTCTCATTGATGAGGAACACAATCCCACCTTTTACTCATTGATACGGAACACAATCCCACCTTTTTCTCATTGATAAAGAACACAATCCCACCTTTTTCACATTGATAAGGAACACATTTCCACCTTCTTCTCATTGATGAGGAACACAATCCCACCTTTTACTCAATGATACGGAACACAATCCCACCTTTTTCTCATTGATACAGAACACAGTCCCACCTTTTCCTCATTGATACGGAACACAGTCCCACCTTTTTCTCATTGATAACGAACACAGTCCCACCTTTTTCTCGATGATATGGAACACTAGCCAACATTTCCTTTTGATAAGGGACACAATCCCCCGTTTTTCTCATTGATAAGGAAAACAATTCCACCTTTTTCTCATTGATAAGGAACACAATCCACCCTGTTTCTTATTGATAAGGAACACCATCCCACCTTTTTCTCATTGATAAGGAACATAATCACACCTTTTTCTCATTGATAAGGAATGCAATCATACCTTTTTCTCATTGATACGGAACAGAGTTCCACCTTTTTCTCATTGATAAGGAACACAAACCACCCTTTTTATCATTGATAAGGAACACAGTCCCACCTTTTTCTCATTGATAAAGAACACAATCCCACCTTTTTCACATTGATAAGGAACACATTCCCACCTTCTTCTCATTGATAAGGAACACAATCCCATCTTTTTCTCATTGATACAGAACACAGTCCCACCTTTTCAACATTGATAAAGAACACAATCCTACCTTTTTCTCATTGATATGGAACACAACCCCCCCTTTTCTCATTGATACAGAACACAATTCCACCTTTTTCACAATGATAAAGAACTCATTCCCACCTTCTTCTCATTGATAAGGAACACATTCCCACCTTTTACTCATTGATACAGAACACAATCCCACCTTTTTCTCATTGATACAGAACACAGTCCCACCATTTCCTCATTGATAAAGAACTAATCCAACCTTTATCTCATTGATGAGGAACACAAACCACCCGGTTTCTCATTGATAAGGAACACAATCGCACCTTTCTCTCATTGATAAGGAACTTAATCACACCTTTTTCTCATTGATAAGGAATGCAATCGTACCTTTTTCTCAATGATACAGAACACAATCCCACTGTTTTCTTATTGATACGAAACACAACCCCCCCCTTTTCTCATTGATACGGAAAACAATCCCACTGTTTTCTCATTGATAAGGAATACAATCCCACCTTTTTCTCATTGATAAGGAACACAATCTACCCTTTTTCTTATTGATTAGGAACACAATCCCCCCTTTTTCTCATTCATACAGAACAAAATCCCACCTTTATCTCATTGATAAGGAACACAATCTCACCTTTTTTTCTTCAAAAGGAACAAATCTCACCTTTTTCTCATTGATAAGGTACACAATTGAACTTGTTTCTCATTGATAAGGAACACAATCCCACCTTTTTCTCATTGAGAAGGAACACAGACCCACCATTTTTCTCATTGATAAGGAACACCATCTACACATTTTCTCATTGATACGACACACATTCCCACCATTTTCTCATTGATAAGGAACACAGTCCCACCTTTTTCACATTGATAAGGAACACATTCCCACCTTCTTCTCATTGATGAGGAACACAATCCCACCTTTTACTCATTGATATGGAACACAATCCCACCTTTTTCTCATTGATAAAGAACACAATCCCACCTTTTTCACATTGATAAGGAACACATTCCCACCTTCTTCTCATTGATGAGGAACACAATCCCACCTTTTACTCATTGATACGGAACACAATCCCACCTTTTTCTCATTGATACAGAACACAGTCCCACCTTTTCCTCATTGATACGGAACACAGTCCCACCTTTTTCTCATTGATAACGAACACAGTCCCACCTTTTTCTCGGTGATACGGAACACTAGCCCATCATTTTCTTTTGATAAGGGACACAATCCCCCGTTTTTCTCATTGATAAGGAAAACAATTCCACCTTTTTCTCATTGATAAGGAACACAATCCACCCTGTTTCTTATTGATAAGGAACACCATCCAACCTTTTTCTCATTGATAAGGAACATAATCACACCTTTTTCTCATTGATAAGTAACACAGTCCCACCTTTTTCTCATTGATAAGGAACACAATCCCACCTTTTTCACATTGATAAGGAACACATTCCCACCTTCTTCTCATTGATAAGGAACACAATCCCACCTTTTTCTCATTGATACAGAACACAGTCCCACCTTTTCAACATTGATAAAGAACACAATCCTACCTTTTTCTCATTGATATGGAACACAACCCCCCCTTTTCTCATTGATACAGAACACAATTCCACCTTTTTCACAATGATAAAGAACTCATTCCCACCTTTTTCTCATTGATAAGGAACACATTCCCACCTTTTACACATTTATACAGAACACAATCCCACCTTTTTCTCATTGATACAGAACACAGTCCCACCATTTCCTCATTGATAAAGAACTAATCCAACCTTTATCTCATTGATGAGGAACACAAACCACCCTGTTTCTCATTGATAAGGAACACAATCGCACCTTTCTCTCATTGATAAGGAACTTAATCACACCTTTTTCTCATTGATAAGGAATGCAATCGTACCTTTTTCTCAATGATACGGAACACAATCCCACTGTTTTCTCATTGATACGAAACACAACCCCCCCTTTTCCCATTGATACGAACACAATCCCACTGTTTTCTCATTGATAAGGAATACAATCCCACCTTTTTCTCATTGATAAGGAACATAATCTACCCTTTCTCTTATTGATTAGGAACACAATCCCCCCTTATTCTCATTCATACAGAACAAAATCCCACCTTTATCTCATTGATAAGGAACACAGTCCCACCTTTTTCTCATTGATAACGAACACAGTCCCACCTTTATCTCGGTGATACGGAACACTAGCCCACCATTTTCTTTTGATAAGGGACACAATCCCCCGTTTTTCTCATTGATAAGGAAAACAATTCCACCTTTTTCTCATTGATAAGGAACACAATCCACCCTGTTTCTTATTGATAAGGAACACCATCCCACCTTTTTCTCATTGATAAGGAACATAATCACACCTTTTTCTCATTGATAAGGAATGCAATCATACCTTTTTCTCATTGATACGGAACAGAGTTCCACCTTTTTCTCATTGATAAGGTACACAAACCACCCTTTTTATCATTGATAAGGAACACAGTCCCACCTTTTTCTCATTGATAAAGAACACAATCCCATCTTTTTCACATTGATAAGGAACACAGTCCCACCTTTTTCTCATTGATAAGGAATACAATCCCACCTTTTTCTCATTGATACAGAACACAGTCCCACCTTTTCAACATTGATACAGAACACAATCCCACCTTTTTCTCATTGATATGGAACACAACCCCCCCTTTTCTCATTGATACAGAACACAATTCCACCTTTATCACAATGATAAAGAACTCATTCCCACCTTCTTCTCATTGATAAGGAACACATTCCCACCTTTTACTCATTGATACAGAACACAATCCCACCTTTTTCTCATTGATACAGAACACAGTCCCACCATTTCCTCATTGATAAAGAACTAATCCAACCTTTATCTCATTGATGAGGAACACAAACCACCCTGTTTCTCATTGATAAGGAACACAATCGCACCTTTCTCTCATTGATAAGGAACTTAATCACACCTTTTTCTCATTGATAAGGAACGCAATCGTACCTTTTTCTCAATGATACGGAACACAATCCCACTGTTTTCTCATTGATACGAAACACAACCCCCCCTTTTCTCATTGATACGGAACACAATCCCACTGTTTTCTCATTGATAAGGAATACAATCCCACCTTTTTCTCATTGATAAGGAACACAATCTACCCTTTTTCTTATTGATTAGGAACACAATCCCCCCTTTATCTCATTCATACAGAACAAAATCCCACCTTTATCTCATTGATAAGGAACACAATCTCACCTTTTTTTCTTCAAAAGGAACAAATCCCACCTTTTTCTCATTGATAAGGCACACAATTGAACTTGATTCTCATTGATAAGGAACACAATCCCACCTTTTTCTCATTGATAAGGAACATAATCACACCTTTTTCTCATTGATAAGGAATGCAATCATACCATTTTCTCATTGATACGGAACAGAGTTCCACCTTTTTCTCATTGATAAGGAACACAAACCACCCTTTTTCTCATTGATAAGGAACACAGTCCCACCTTTTTCTCATTGATAAAGAACACAATCCCACCTTTTTCACATTGATGAGGAACACAATCCCACCTTTTACTCATTGATAAGGAACACAATCCCACCTTTTTCTCATTGATACAGAACACAGTCCCACCTTTTCCTCATTGATAAGGAACACAATCCCACCTTTTTCTCATTGATACGGAACACAGTCCCACCTTTTTCTCATTGATAACGAACACAGTCCCACCTTTTTCTCATTGATAAAGAGCACAGTCCCACCTTTTTCTCATTGATAAGGAACACAAACCACCCTTTTTATCATTGATAAGGAACACAGTCCCACCTTTTTCTCATTGATAAAGAACACAATCCCACCTTTTTCACATTGATAAGGAACACATTCCCACCTTCTTCTCATTGATAAGGAACACAATCCCACCTTTTTCTCATTGATAAGGAACACAATCTACCCTTTTTCTTATTGATTAGTAACACAATCCCCCCTTTTTCTCATTCATACAGAACAAAATCCCACCTTTATCTCATTGATAAGGAACACAATCTCACCTTTTTTTCTTCAAAAGGAACAAATCCCACCTTTTTCTCATTAATAAGGCACACAATTGAACTTGATTCTCATTGATAAGGAACACAATCCCACCTTTTTCTCATTGATAAGGAACATAATCACACCTTTTTCTCATTGATAAGGAATGCAATCATACCATTTTCTCATTGATACGGAACAGAGTTCCACCTTTTTCTCATTGATAAGGAACACAAACCACCCTTTTTCTCATTGATAAGGAACACAGTCCCACCTTTTTCACATTGATGAGGAACACAATCCCACCTTTTACTCATTGATACGGAACACAGTCCCACCTTTTTCTCATTGATACAGAACACAGTCCCACCTTTTCCTCATTGATAAGGAACACAATCCCACCTTTTTCTCATTGATACAGAACACAGTCCCACCTTTTTCTCATTGATAACGAACACAGTCCCACCTTTTTCTCATTGATAAAAAGCACAGTCCCACCTTTTTCTCATTGATAAGGAACACAAACCACCCTTTTTCTCATTGATAAGGAACACAGTCCCACCTTTTTCTCATTGATAAAGAACACAATCCCACCTTTTTAACATTGATAAGGAACACATTTCCACCTTCTTCTCATTGATAAGGAACACAATCCCACCTTTTTCTCATTGATACAGAACACAGTCCCACCTTTTCCTCATTGATACGGGACACAGTCCCACCTTTTTCTCATTGATAACGAACACAGACCCACCTTTTTCTCGGTGATACGGATCACGAGCCCACCATTTTCTTTTGATAAGGGACACAATCCCCCGTTTTTCTCATTGATAAGGAAAACAATTCCACCTTTTTCTCATCGATAAGGAACACAATCCACCCTGTTTCATATTGATAAGGAACACCATCCCACCTTTTTCTCATTGATAAGGAACATAATCACACCTTTTTCTCATTGATAAGGAATGCAATCATACCTTTTTCTCATTGATACGGAACAGAGTTCCACCTTTTTCTCATTGATAAGGAACACAAACCACCCTTTTTCTCATTGATAAGGAACACAGTCCCACCTTTTTCTCATTGATAAAGAACACAATCCCACCTTTTTCACATTGATAAGGAACACATTCCCACCTTCTTCTCATTGATATGGAACACAATCCCACCTTTTTCTCATTGATACAGAACACAGTCCCACCTTTTCAACATTGATAAAGAACACAATCCTACCTTTTTCTCATTGATATGGAACACAACCCCCCCTTTTCTCATTGATACAGAACACAATTCCACCTTTTTCACAATGATAAAGAACTCATTCCCACCTTTTTCTCATTGATAAGGAACACATTCCCACCTTTTACTCATTGATACAGAACACAATCCCACCTTTTTCTCATTGATACAGAACACAGTCCCACCATTTCCTCATTGATAAAGAACTAATCCAACCTTTATCTCATTGATGAGGAACACAAACCACCCTGTTTCTCATTGATAAGGAACACAATCGCACCTTTCTCTCATTGATAAGGAACTTAATCACACCTTTTTCTCATTGATAAGGAATGCAATCGTACCTTTTTCTCAATGATACGGAACACAATCCCACTGTTTTCTCATTGATACGAAACACAACCCCCCCTTTTCTCATTGATACGGAACACAATCCCACTGTTTTCTCATTGATAAGGAATACAATCCCACCTTTTTCTCATTGATAAGGAACACAATCTACCCTTTTTCTTATTGATTAGGAACACAATCCCCCCTTATTCTCATTCATACAGAACAAAATCCCACCTTTATCTCATTGATAAGGAACACAGTCCCACCTTTTTCTCATTGATAACGAACACAGTCCCACCTTTATCTCGGTGATACGGAACACTAGCCCACCATTTTCTTTTGATAAGGGACACAATCCCCCGTTTTTCTCATTGATAAGGAAAACAATTCCACCTTTTTCTCATTGATAAGGAACACAATCCACCCTGTTTCTTATTGATAAGGAACACCATCCCACCTTTTTCTCATTGATAAGGAACATAATCACACCTTTTTCTCATTGATAAGGAATGCAATCATACCTTTTTCTCATTGATACGGAACAGAGTTCCACCTTTTTCTCATTGATAAGGTACACAAACCACCCTTTTTATCATTGATAAGGAACACAGTCCCACCTTTTTCTCATTGATAAAGAACACAATCCCATCTTTTTCACATTGATAAGGAACACAGTCCCACCTTTTTCTCATTGATAAGGAATACAATCCCACCTTTCTCTCATTGATAAGGAACACAATCTACCCTTTTTCTTATTGATTAGGAACACAATCCCCCCTTTTTCTCATTCATACAGAACAAAATCCCACCTTTATCTCATTGATAAGGAACACAATCTCACCTTTTTTTCTTCAAAAGGAACAAATCCCACCTTTTTCTCATTGATAAGGCACACAATTGAACTTGTTTCTCATTGATAAGGAACACAATCCCACTTTTTTCTCATTGAGAAGGAACACCGACCCACCATTTTCTCATTGATAAGGAACACCATCTACACATTTTCTCATTGATACGACACACATTCCCACCATTTTCTCATTGATAAGGAACACAGTCCCACCTTTTTCACATTGATAAGGAACACATTCCCACCTTCTTCTCATTGATGAGGAACACAATCCCACCTTTTACTCATTGATACGGAACACAATCCCACCTTTTTCTCATTGATAAAGAACACAATCCCACCTTTTTCACATTGATAAGGAAAACATTCCCACCTTCTTCTCATTGATGAGGAACACAATCCCACCTTTTACTCAATGATACGGAACACAATCCCACCTTTTTCTCATTGATACAGAACACAGTCCCACCTTTTCCTCATTGATACGGAACACAGTCCCACCTTTTTCTCATTGATAACGAACACAGTCCCACCTTTTTCTCGGTGATATGGAACACTAGCCAACATTTCCTTTTGATAAGGGACACAATCCCCCGTTTTTCTCATTGATAAGGAAAACAATTCCACCTTTTTCTCATTGATAAGGAACACAATCCACCCTGTTTCTTATTGATAAGGAACACCATCCCACCTTTTTCTCATTGATAAGGAACATAATCACACCTTTTTCTCATTGATAAGGAATGCAATCATACCTTTTTCTCATTGATACGGAACAGAGTTCCACCTTTTTCTCATTGATAAGGAACACAAACCACCCTTTTTCTCATTGATAAGGAACACAGTCCCACCTTTTTCTCATTGATAAAGAACACAATCCCACCTTTTTCACATTGATAAGGAACACATTCCCACCTTCTTCTCATTGATAAGGAACACAATCCCACCTTTTTCTCATTGATACAGAACACAGTCCCACCTTTTCAACATTGATAAAGAACACAATCCTACCTTTTTCTCATTGATATGGAACACAACCCCCCCTTTTCTCATTGATACAGAACACAATTCCACCTTTTTAACAATGATAAAGAACTCATTCCCACCTTCTTCTCATTGATAAGGAACACATTCCCACCTTTTACTCATTGATACAGAACACAATCCCACCTTTTTCTCATTGATACAGAACACAGTCCCACCATTTCCTCATTGATAAAGAACTAATCCAACCTTTATCTCTTTGATGAGGAACACAAACCACCCGGTTTCTCATTGATAAGGAACACAATCGCACCTTTCTCTCATTGATAAGGAACTTAATCACACCTTTTTCTCATTGATAAGGAATGCAATCGTACCTTTTTCTCAATGATACAGAACACAATCCCACTGTTTTCTTATTGATACGAAACACAACCCCCCCCTTTTCTCATTGATACGGAAAACAATCCCACTGTTTTCTCATTGATAAGGAATACAATCCCACCTTTTTCTCATTGATAAGGAACACAATCTACCCTTTTTCTTATTGATTAGGAACACAATCCCCCCTTTTTCTCATTCATACAGAACAAAATCCCACCTTTATCTCATTGATAAGGAACACAATCTCACCTTTTTTTCTTCAAAAGGAACAAATCTCACCTTTTTCTCATTGATAAGGTACACAATTGAACTTGTTTCTCATTGATAAGGAACACAATCCCACCTTTTTCTCATTGAGAAGGAACACAGACCCACCATTTTTCTCATTGATAAGGAACACCATCTACACATTTTCTCATTGATACGACACACATTCCCACCATTTTCTCATTGATAAGGAACACAGTCCCACCTTTTTCACATTGATAAGGAACACATTCCCACCTTCTTCTCATTGATGAGGAACACAATCCCACCTTTTACTCATTGATATGGAACACAATCCCACCTTTTTCTCATTGATAAAGAACACAATCCCACCTTTTTCACATTGATAAGGAACACATTCCCACCTTCTTCTCATTGATGAGGAACACAATCCCACCTTTTACTCATTGATACGGAACACAATCCCACCTTTTTCTCATTGATACAGAACACAATCCCACCTTTTTCTCATTGATACGGAACACAGTCCCACCTTTTTCACATTGATAACGAACACAGTCCCACCTTTTTCTCATTGATAAAGAGCACAGTCCCACCTTTTTCTCATTGATAAGGAACACAAACCACCCTTTTTATCATTGATAAGGAACACAGTCCCACCTTTTTCTCATTGATAAAGAACACAATCCCACCTTTTTCACATTGATAAGGAACACATTCCCACCTTCTTCTCATTGATAAGGAACACAATCCCACCTTTTTCTCATTGATAAGGAACACAATCTACCCTTTTTCTTATTGATTAGTAACACAATCCCCCCTTTTTCTCATTCATACAGAACAAAATCCCACCTTTATCTCATTGATAAGGAACACAATCTCACCTTTTTTTCTTCAAAAGGAACAAATCCCACCTTTTTCTCATTAATAAGGCACACAATTGAACT
Organism: Chiloscyllium plagiosum; assembly: GCF_037043375.1. NCBI lineage: Eukaryota > Metazoa > Chordata > Chondrichthyes > Orectolobiformes > Hemiscylliidae > Chiloscyllium > Chiloscyllium plagiosum. The sequence continues at coordinate 25,292,286 of NW_028270158.1, read as the reverse complement.
TGATTCTCATTGATAAGGAACACAATCCCACCTTTTTCTCATTGATAAGGAACATAATCACACCTTTTTCTCATTGATAAGGAATGCAATCATACCATTTTCTCATTGATACGGAACAGAGTTCCACCTTTTTCTCATTGATAAGGAACACAAACCACCCTTTTTCTCATTGATAAGGAACACAGTCCCACCTTTTTCACATTGATGAGGAACACAATCCCACCTTTTACTCATTGATACGGAACACAGTCCCACCTTTTTCTCATTGATACAGAACACAGTCCCACCTTTTCCTCATTGATAAGGAACACAATCCCACCTTTTTCTCATTGATACAGAACACAGTCCCACCTTTTTCTCATTGATAACGAACACAGTCCCACCTTTTTCTCATTGATAAAAAGCACAGTCCCACCTTTTTCTCATTGATAAGGAACACAAACCACCCTTTTTCTCATTGATAAGGAACACAGTCCCACCTTTTTCTCATTGATAAAGAACACAATCCCACCTTTTTAACATTGATAAGGAACACATTTCCACCTTCTTCTCATTGATAAGGAACACAATCCCACCTTTTTCTCATTGATACAGAACACAGTCCCACCTTTTCCTCATTGATACGGGACACAGTCCCACCTTTTTCTCATTGATAACGAACACAGACCCACCTTTTTCTCGGTGATACGGATCACGAGCCCACCATTTTCTTTTGATAAGGGACACAATCCCCCGTTTTTCTCATTGATAAGGAAAACAATTCCACCTTTTTCTCATCGATAAGGAACACAATCCACCCTGTTTCATATTGATAAGGAACACCATCCCACCTTTTTCTCATTGATAAGGAACATAATCACACCTTTTTCTCATTGATAAGGAATGCAATCATACCTTTTTCTCATTGATACGGAACAGAGTTCCACCTTTTTCTCATTGATAAGGAACACAAACCACCCTTTTTCTCATTGATAAGGAACACAGTCCCACCTTTTTCTCATTGATAAAGAACACAATCCCACCTTTTTCACATTGATAAGGAACACATTCCCACCTTCTTCTCATTGATATGGAACACAATCCCACCTTTTTCTCATTGATACAGAACACAGTCCCACCTTTTCAACATTGATAAAGAACACAATCCTACCTTTTTCTCATTGATATGGAACACAACCCCCCCTTTTCTCATTGATACAGAACACAATTCCACCTTTTTCACAATGATAAAGAACTCATTCCCACCTTTTTCTCATTGATAAGGAACACATTCCCACCTTTTACTCATTGATACAGAACACAATCCCACCTTTTTCTCATTGATACAGAACACAGTCCCACCATTTCCTCATTGATAAAGAACTAATCCAACCTTTATCTCATTGATGAGGAACACAAACCACCCTGTTTCTCATTGATAAGGAACACAATCGCACCTTTCTCTCATTGATAAGGAACTTAATCACACCTTTTTCTCATTGATAAGGAATGCAATCGTACCTTTTTCTCAATGATACGGAACACAATCCCACTGTTTTCTCATTGATACGAAACACAACCCCCCCTTTTCTCATTGATACGGAACACAATCCCACTGTTATCTCATTGATAAGGAATACAATCCCACCTTTTTCTCATTGATAAGGAACACAATCTACCCTTTTTCTTATTGATTAGGAACACAATCCCCCCTTATTCTCATTCATACAGAACAAAATCCCACCTTTATCTCATTGATAAGGAACACAGTCCCACCTTTTTCTCATTGATAACGAACACAGTCCCACCTTTATCTCGGTGATACGGAACACTAGCCCACCATTTTCTTTTGATAAGGGACACAATCCCCCGTTTTTCTCATTGATAAGGAAAACAATTCCACCTTTTTCTCATTGATAAGGAACACAATCCACCCTGTTTCTTATTGATAAGGAACACCATCCCACCTTTTTCTCATTGATAAGGAACATAATCACACCTTTTTCTCATTGATAAGGAATGCAATCATACCTTTTTCTCATTGATACGGAACAGAGTTCCACCTTTTTCTCATTGATAAGGTACACAAACCACCCTTTTTATCATTGATAAGGAACACAGTCCCACCTTTTTCTCATTGATAAAGAACACAATCCCATCTTTTTCACATTGATAAGGAACACAGTCCCACCTTTTTCTCATTGATAAGGAATACAATCCCACCTTTCTCTCATTGATAAGGAACACAATCTACCCTTTTTCTTATTGATTAGGAACACAATCCCCCCTTTTTCTCATTCATACAGAACAAAATCCCACCTTTATCTCATTGATAAGGAACACAATCTCACCTTTTTTTCTTCAAAAGGAACAAATCCCACCTTTTTCTCATTGATAAGGCACACAATTGAACTTGTTTCTCATTGATAAGGAACACAATCCCACTTTTTTCTCATTGAGAAGGAACACCGACCCACCATTTTCTCATTGATAAGGAACACCATCTACACATTTTCTCATTGATACGACACACATTCCCACCATTTTCTCATTGATAAGGAACACAGTCCCACCTTTTTCACATTGATAAGGAACACATTCCCACCTTCTTCTCATTGATGAGGAACACAATCCCACCTTTTACTCATTGATACGGAACACAATCCCACCTTTTTCTCATTGATAAAGAACACAATCCCACCTTTTTCACATTGATAAGGAAAACATTCCCACCTTCTTCTCATTGATGAGGAACACAATCCCACCTTTTACTCAATGATACGGAACACAATCCCACCTTTTTCTCATTGATACAGAACACAGTCCCACCTTTTCCTCATTGATACGGAACACAGTCCCACCTTTTTCTCATTGATAACGAACACAGTCCCACCTTTTTCTCGGTGATATGGAACACTAGCCAACATTTCCTTTTGATAAGGGACACAATCCCCCGTTTTTCTCATTGATAAGGAAAACAATTCCACCTTTTTCTCATTGATAAGGAACACAATCCACCCTGTTTCTTATTGATAAGGAACACCATCCCACCTTTTTCTCATTGATAAGGAACATAATCACACCTTTTTCTCATTGATAAGGAATGCAATCATACCTTTTTCTCATTGATACGGAACAGAGTTCCACCTTTTTCTCATTGATAAGGAACACAAACCACCCTTTTTCTCATTGATAAGGAACACAGTCCCACCTTTTTCTCATTGATAAAGAACACAATCCCACCTTTTTCACATTGATAAGGAACACATTCCCACCTTCTTCTCATTGATAAGGAACACAATCCCACCTTTTTCTCATTGATACAGAACACAGTCCCACCTTTTCAACATTGATAAAGAACACAATCCTACCTTTTTCTCATTGATATGGAACACAACCCCCCCTTTTCTCATTGATACAGAACACAATTCCACCTTTTTAACAATGATAAAGAACTCATTCCCACCTTCTTCTCATTGATAAGGAACACATTCCCACCTTTTACTCATTGATACAGAACACAATCCCACCTTTTTCTCATTGATACAGAACACAGTCCCACCATTTCCTCATTGATAAAGAACTAATCCAACCTTTATCTCTTTGATGAGGAACACAAACCACCCGGTTTCTCATTGATAAGGAACACAATCGCACCTTTCTCTCATTGATAAGGAACTTAATCACACCTTTTTCTCATTGATAAGGAATGCAATCGTACCTTTTTCTCAATGATACAGAACACAATCCCACTGTTTTCTTATTGATACGAAACACAACCCCCCCCTTTTCTCATTGATACGGAAAACAATCCCACTGTTTTCTCATTGATAAGGAATACAATCCCACCTTTTTCTCATTGATAAGGAACACAATCTACCCTTTTTCTTATTGATTAGGAACACAATCCCCCCTTTTTCTCATTCATACAGAACAAAATCCCACCTTTATCTCATTGATAAGGAACACAATCTCACCTTTTTTTCTTCAAAAGGAACAAATCTCACCTTTTTCTCATTGATAAGGTACACAATTGAACTTGTTTCTCATTGATAAGGAACACAATCCCACCTTTTTCTCATTGAGAAGGAACACAGACCCACCATTTTTCTCATTGATAAGGAACACCATCTACACATTTTCTCATTGATACGACACACATTCCCACCATTTTCTCATTGATAAGGAACACAGTCCCACCTTTTTCACATTGATAAGGAACACATTCCCACCTTCTTCTCATTGATGAGGAACACAATCCCACCTTTTACTCATTGATATGGAACACAATCCCACCTTTTTCTCATTGATAAAGAACACAATCCCACCTTTTTCACATTGATAAGGAACACATTCCCACCTTCTTCTCATTGATGAGGAACACAATCCCACCTTTTACTCATTGATACGGAACACAATCCCACCTTTTTCTCATTGATACAGAACACAGTCCCACCTTTTCCTCATTGATACGGAACACAGTCCCACCTTTTTCTCATTGATAACGAACACAGTCCCACCTTTTTCTCGGTGATACGGAACACTAGCCCATCATTTTCTTTTGATAAGGGACACAATCCCCCGTTTTTCTCATTGATAAGGAAAACAATTCCACCTTTTTCTCATTGATAAGGAACACAATACACCCTGTTTCTTATTGATAAGGAACACCATCCAACCTTTTTCTCATTGATAAGGAACATAATCACACCTTTTTCTCATTGATAAGTAACACAGTCCCACCTTTTTCTCATTGATAAAGAACACAATCCCACCTTTTTCACATTGATAAGGAACACATTCCCACCTTCTTCTCATTGATAAGGAACACAATCCCACCTTTTTCTCATTGATACAGAACACAGTCCCACCTTTTCAACATTGATAAAGAACACAATCCTACCTTTTTCTCATTGATATGGAACACAACCCCCCCTTTTCTCATTGATACAGAACACAATTCCACCTTTTTCACAATGATAAAGAACTCATTCCCACCTTTTTCTCATTGATAAGGAACACATTCCCACCTTTTACTCATTGATACAGAACACAATCCCACCTTTTTCTCATTGATACAGAACACAGTCCCACCATTTCCTCATTGATAAAGAACTAATCCAACCTTTATCTCATTGATGAGGAACACAAACCACCCTGTTTCTCATTGATAAGGAACACAATCGCACCTTTCTCTCATTGATAAGGAACTTAATCACACCTTTTTCTCATTGATAAGGAATGCAATCGTACCTTTTTCTCAATGATACGGAACACAATCCCACTGTTTTCTCATTGATACGAAACACAACCCCCCCTTTTCTCATTGATACGAACACAATCCCACTGTTTTCTCATTGATAAGGAATACAATCCCACCTTTTTCTCATTGATAAGGAACACAATCTACCCTTTTTCTTATTGATTAGGAACACAATCCCCCCTTATTCTCATTCATACAGAACAAAATCCCACCTTTATCTCATTGATAAGGAAGACAGTCCCACCTTTTTCTCATTGATAAAGAACACAATCCCACCTTTTTCACATTGATAAGGAACACATTCCCACCTTCTTCTCATTGATAAGGAACACAATCCCACCTTTTTCTCATTGATACAGAACACAGTCCCACCTTTTCAACATTGATAAAGAACACAATCCTACCTTTTTCTCATTGATATGGAACACAACCCCCCCTTTTCTCATTGATACAGAACACAATTCCACCTTTTTCACAATGATAAAGAACTCATTCCCACCTTTTTCTCATTGATAAGGAACATAATCACACCTTTTTCTCATTGATAAGGAATGCAATCTTACCTTTTTCGCATTGATATGGAACACAGTCCCACCTTTTTCTCATTGATAAGGAACACAAACCACCCTTTTTCTCATTGATAAGGAACACAATCCCACCTTTTTCTCATTGATAAAGAACACAATCCCACCTTTTTCACATTGAAAAGGAACACATTCCCACCTTCTTCTCATTGATACAGAACACAATTCCACCTTTTTCACAATGATAAGGTACTCATTCCCACCTTCTTCTCATTGATAAGGAATACATTCCCACCTTTTACTCATTGATACAGAACACAATCCCACCTTTTTCTCATTGATACAGAACACAGTACCACCATTTCCTCATTGATAAAGAACTAATCCAACCTTTTTCTCATTGATGAAGAACACAAACCACCCTGTTTCTCATTGATAAGGAACACAATCGCACCTTTCTCTCATTGATAAGGAACTTAATCACACCTTTTTCTCAATGATACGGAACACAATCCCACCTTTTTCTCATTCATATGGAACACAACCCCCCCTTTTCTCATTGATACAGAACACAATCCCAGTGTTTTCTCATTGATACGGAACACAATCCCATCCTTTCTCATTGATAATGAACACATGCCACCCTTATTCTCATTGATAAGGAATACAATCCCACCTTTTTCTCATTGATCAGGAACACAATCCCACCCTTTTTCACAATGAAATGGAACACAATCCCCCCTTTTTCTCATTGATAAGGAAAACAATTCCACCATTTCTCATTGATACGGAACACAATCCCACCTTTTTCTCATTGATACCGAACACAGTCCCACCTTTTTCTAATTGAAATGGAACTCAATTCCGCCTTTTATCTTTGATAAACAACACAATCTCACCTTTTCCTCATTGATATGGAACACAATCCACCCTTTTTCTTATTGATTAGGAACACAATCCCCCCTTTTTCTCATTCATACAGAACAAAATCCCACCTTTATCTCATTGATAAGGAACACAATCTCACCTTTTTCTCATTGATACGGAACACAAACCACCCTCTTTTCTCATTGATAAGGAACATAATCATACCTTTTCCTCATTGATAAGGAATGCAATCATACCTTTTTCTCATTGATACGGAACACAGTCCCACCTTTTTCTCATTGATAAGGAACACAAACCACCCTTTTTCTCATTGATAAGGATCACAGTCCCACCTTTTACTCATTGATAAAGAACACAATCTCACCTGTTTCTCATTGATACGGAACACAAACCACCCTTTTTCGCATTGATAAGGAACACAAACCCTCCTTTTTCTGATTGATATGGAACACAGTCCCACCTTTGTCTCATTCATACGGAACAAAATCCCAACTTTATCTCATTGATAAGGAACACAATCCCACCCTTTTCTCATTGATGAGGAGCACGGTCCCACCTTTTTCTCATTAATTAGCAACACAATCCCATCCTTTTTCTCATTGATACGAAACACAACGCTCCCTTTTTCTCATTGATACGGAACACAGTCCCACCTATTTCTCATTGATAACGAACACAGTCCCACCTTTTTCTCATTGATAGGGAAAACTTTCCCATCTTTTTCACTTGATAAGGAACACAATCCCCACTTGTTCTAATTGATTAGGAAAACAATTTCACTTATTTCTCATTGATAAGGAACACAATCACAGCTTTTTCTCATTGATAAGGAACACATTCCACCTTTTTCTCATTGATAAGGAACACAAACCACCCTGTTTCTCATTGATAAGGAACACAATCACACCTATTTCCCAATGATAACGAACACAGTCCCACCTTTTTCTCATTGATAGGGAACACTTTCCCATCTTTTTCACTTGATAAGGAACACAATCCCCACTTGTTCTAATTGATTAGGAAAACAATTTCACTTATTTCTCATTGATAAGGAACACAATCACAGCTTTTTCTCATTGATAAGGAACACATTCCACCTTTTTCTCATTGGTAAGGAACACAAACCACCCTGTTTCTCATTGATAAGGAACACAATCACACCTTTTTCTCATTGATAAGGAACTTAATCACACCTTTTTCTCATTGATAAGGGACACAATCGTACCTTTTTCTCATTGATACGGAACACAGTCCCAGTTATTTCTAATTGAAACAGAACACAATCGCACCTTTTTCTCATTGATAAGGAACACAATCCCACCTTTTTCTCATTGATAAGGAACACAGTACCACCTTTTTCTCATTGATAAGAAACACAAACCACCCTGTTTCTCATTGATAAGGAACACAATCACACCTTTTTCTCATTGATAAGGAACTTAATCACACCTTTTTTTCATTGATAAGGAACACAAACGTACCTTTTTCTCATTGATACGGAACACAGTCCCACTTTTTTCTCATTGAAACGGTACACAGTCTCACCTTTTTCTCATTTATAAGGAACACAATCCCACCTTTTTCTCATTGATAAGGAACACCGTCCCACCTTTTTCTCATTGATAAAGAACGCAGTCTCACTTTTTTCTCATTGATTCGGAACACAATCCCACATTTTTCTCATTGATAATGAACGCATTCCCACCTTCTTCTCATTGATAAGGAACACAATCCCACCTTTTACTCATTGATATGGAACACAGTCCCACCTTTTCCTCATTGATACAGAACACAATCCCAACTTTATCTCATTGATACGGAACACAATCCCACTGTTTTCTCATTGATAAGGAATACAATCCCACCTTTTTCTCATTGATAAGGAACACAATCCACTCTTTTTCTTATTGATTAGGAACACAATCCCCCCTTTTTCTCATTCATACAGAACAAAATCCCACCTTTATCTCATTGATAAGGAACACAATCACCTTTTTCTCTTCAAAAGGAACAATTCCCACCTTTTTCTCATTGATAAGGCACACAATCGAACCTGTTTCTCATTGATAAGGAACACAATCCCACCTTTTTCTCATTGATAAGGAACATAATCACACCTTTTTCACATTGATAAGGAATGCAATCATACCTTTTTCTCATTGATACGGAACTTAATCACACCTTTTACTCATTGATACGGAATACAGTCCCACCTTTTTGTCATTGATAAAGAACACAAACTACCCATTCTCTCATTGATAAGGAACACAGTCCCACCTTGTTCTCATTGATAAAGAACACAATCCCACCTTTTTCACATTGATAAGGAACACATTCCCACCTTCTTCTCATTGATAAGGATCACAATCCAATCTTTTACTCATTGATACGGAACACAATCCCACCTTTTTCTCATTGATACAGAACACAGTCCCACCTTTTCCTCATTGATAAGGAACACAATCCCACCTTTTTCTCATTGATGAGGAACGCAGTCCCACCTTTTTCTCATTGATAACGAACACAGTCCCACCTTTTTCTCGGTGATACGGAACACTATCCCACCATTTTCTTTTGATAAGGGACACAATCCCCCGTTTTTCTCATTGATAAGGAAAACAATTCCACCTTTTTCTGATTGATAAGGAACACAATCCACCCTGTTTCTTATTGATAAGGAACACCATCCCACCTTTTTCTCATTGATAAGGAACATAATCACACCTTTTTCTCATTGATAAGGAATGCAATCTTACCTTTTTCGCATTGATACGGAACACAGTCCCACCTTTTTCTCATTGATAAGGAACACAGTCCCACCTTTTTCTCATTGATAAAGAACACAATCCCACCTTTTTCACATTGAAAAGGAACACATTCCCACCTTCTTCTCATTGATATGGAACATAACCCCCCCCTTTTCTCATTGATACAGAACACAATTCCACCTTTTTCACAATGATAAGGTACTCATTCCCACCTTCTTCTCATTGATAAGGAATACATTCCCACCTTTTACTCATTGATACAGAACACAATCCCACCTTTTTCTCATTGATACAGAACACAGTCCCACCATTTCCTCATTGATAAAGAACTAATCCAACCTTTTTCTCATTGATGAAGAACACAAACCACCCTGTTTCTCATTGATAAGGAACACAATCGCACCTTTCTCTCATTGATAAGGAACTTAATCACACATTTTTCTCAATGATACGGAACACAATCCCACCTTTTTCTCATTGATATGGAACACAACTCCCCCTTTTCTCATTGATACAGAACACAATCCCAGTGTTTTCTCATTGATACGGAACACAATCCCATCCTTTCTCATTGATAATGAACACATGCCACCCTTATTCTTATTGATAAGGAATACAATCCCACCTTTTTCTCATTGATCAGGAACACAATCCCACCCTTTTTCGCAATGAAATGGAACACAATCCCATCTTTTTCTCTTGATAAGGAACACAATCCCCCCTTTTTCTCATTGATAAGGAAAACAATTCCACCATTTCTCATTGATACGGAACACAATCCCACCTTTTTCTCATTGATACCGAACACAGTCCCACCTTTTTCTAATTGAAATGGAACTCAATTCCGCCTTTTATCTTTGATAAACAACACAATCTCACCTTTTCCTCATTGATATGGAACACAATCCACCCTTTTTCTTATTGATTAGGAACACAATCCCCCCTTTTTCTCATTCATACAGAACAAAATCCCACCTTTATCTCATTGATAAGGAACACAATCTCACCTTTTTCTCTTCAAAAGGAACAAATCCCACCTTTTACTCATTGATAAGGCACACAATCGAACCTGTTTCTCATTGATAAGGAACACAATCCCATCTTTTCTCATTGATAAGGAACATAATCACACCTTTTCCTCATTGATAAGGAATGCAATCATACCTTTTTCTCATTGATACGGAACACAGTCCCACCTTTTTCTCATTGATAAGGAACACAAACCACCCTTTTTCTCATTGATAAGGATCACAGTCCCACCTTTTACTCATTGATAAAGAACACAATCTCACCTGTTCTCATTGATACGGAACACAAACCACCCTTTTTCGCATTGATAAGGAACACAAACCCTCCTTTTTCTGATTGATATGGAACACAGTCCCACCTTTGTCTCATTCATACGGAATAAAATCCCACCTTTTTCTCATTGATAAGGAACACAATCCCACCCTTTTCTCATTGATGAGGAGCACGGTCCCACCTTTTTCTCATTAATTAGCAACACAATCCCATCCTTTTTCTCATTGATACGAAACACAACCCTCCCTTTTTCTCATTGATACGGAACACAGTCCCACCTATTTCTCATTGATAACGAACACAGTCCCACCTTTTTCTCATTGATAGGGAAAACTTTCCCATCTTTTTCACTTGATAAGGAACACAATCCCCACTTGTTCTAATTGATTAGGAAAACAATTTCACTTATTTCTCATTGATAAGGAACACAATCACAGCTTTTTCTCATTGATAAGGAACACATTCCACCTTTTTCTCATTGATAAGGAACACAAACCACCCTGTTTCTCATTGATAAGGAACACAATCACACCTTTTTCTCATTGATAAGGAACTTAATCACACCTTTTTCTCATTGATAAGGGACACAATCGTACCTTTTTCTCATTGATACGGAACACAGTCCCAGTTATTTCTAATTGAAACAGAACACAATCGCACCTTTTTCTCATTGATAAGGAACACAATCCCACCTTTTTCTCATTGATAAGGAACACAGTACCACCTTTTTCTCATTGATAAGGAACACAAACCACCCTGTTTCTCATTGATAAGGAACACAATCACACCTTTTTCTCATTGATAAGGAACATAATCACACCTTTTTCACATTGATAAGGAATGCAATCATACCTTTTTCTCATTGATACGGAACTTAATCACACCTTTTACTCATTGATACGGAATACAGTCCCACCTTTTTGTCATTGATAAAGAACACAAACTACCCATTTTCTCATTGATAAGGAACACAGTCCCACCTTGTTCTCATTGATAAAGAACACAATCCCACCTTTTTCACATTGATAAGGAACACATTCCCACCTTCTTCTCATTGATAAGGATCACAATCCAATCTTTTACTCATTGATACGGAACACAATCCCACCTTTTTCTCATTGATACAGAACACAGTCCCACCTTTTCCTCATTGATAAGGAACACAATCCCACCTTTTTCTCATTGATGAGGAACGCAGTCCCACCTTTTTCTCATTGATAACGAACACAGTCCCACCTTTTTCTCGGTGATACGGAACACTATCCCACCATTTTCTTTTGATAAGGGACACAATCCCCCGTTTTTCTCATTGATAAGGAAAACAATTCCACCTTTTTCTGATTGATAAGGAACACAATCCACCCTGTTTCTTATTGATAAGGAACACCATCCCACCTTTTTCTCATTGATAAGGAACATAATCACACCTTTTTCTCATTGATAAGGAATGCAATCTTACCTTTTTCGCATTGATACGGAACACAGTCCCACCTTTTTCTCATTGATAAGGAACACAGTCCCACCTTTTTCTCATTGATAAAGAACACAATCCCACCTTTTTCACATTGAAAAGGAACACATTCCCACCTTCTTCTCATTGATATGGAACATAACCCCCCCCCTTTTCTCATTGATACAGAACACAATTCCACCTTTTTCACAATGATAAGGTACTCATTCCCACCTTCTTCTCATTGATAAGGAATACATTCCCACCTTTTACTCATTGATACAGAACACAATCCCACCTTTTTCTCATTGATACAGAACACAGTCCCACCATTTCCTCATTGATAAAGAACTAATCCAACCTTTTTCTCATTGATGAAGAACACAAACCACCCTGTTTCTCATTGATAAGGAACACAATCGCACCTTTCTCTCATTGATAAGGAACTTAATCACACATTTTTCTCAATGATACGGAACACAATCCCACCTTTTTCTCATTGATATGGAACACAACTCCCCCTTTTCTCATTGATACAGAACACAATCCCAGTGTTTTCTCATTGATACGGAACACAATCCCATCCTTTCTCATTGATAATGAACACATGCCACCCTTATTCTTATTGATAAGGAATACAATCCCACCTTTTTCTCATTGATCAGGAACACAATCCCACCCTTTTTCGCAATGAAATGGAACACAATCCCATCTTTTTCTCTTGATAAGGAACACAATCCCCCCTTTTTCTCATTGATAAGGAAAACAATTCCACCATTTCTCATTGATACGGAACACAATCCCACCTTTTTCTCATTGATACCGAACACAGTCCCACCTTTTTCTAATTGAAATGGAACTCAATTCCGCCTTTTATCTTTGATAAACAACACAATCTCACCTTTTCCTCATTGATATGGAACACAATCCACCCTTTTTCTTATTGATTAGGAACACAATCCCCCCTTTTTCTCATTCATACAGAACAAAATCCCACCTTTATCTCATTGATAAGGAACACAATCTCACCTTTTTCTCTTCAAAAGGAACAAATCCCACCTTTTACTCATTGATAAGGCACACAATCGAACCTGTTTCTCATTGATAAGGAACACAATCCCATCTTTTCTCATTGATAAGGAACATAATCACACCTTTTCCTCATTGATAAGGAATGCAATCATACCTTTTTCTCATTGATACGGAACACAGTCCCACCTTTTTCTCATTGATAAGGAACACAAACCACCCTTTTTCTCATTGATAAGGATCACAGTCCCACCTTTTACTCATTGATAAAGAACACAATCTCACCTGTTCTCATTGATACGGAACACAAACCACCCTTTTTCGCATTGATAAGGAACACAAACCCTCCTTTTTCTGATTGATATGGAACACAGTCCCACCTTTGTCTCATTCATACGGAATAAAATCCCACCTTTTTCTCATTGATAAGGAACACAATCCCACCCTTTTCTCATTGATGAGGAGCACGGTCCCACCTTTTTCTCATTAATTAGCAACACAATCCCATCCTTTTTCTCATTGATACGAAACACAACCCTCCCTTTTTCTCATTGATACGGAACACAGTCCCACCTATTTCTCATTGATAACGAACACAGTCCCACCTTTTTCTCATTGATAGGGAAAACTTTCCCATCTTTTTCACTTGATAAGGAACACAATCCCCACTTGTTCTAATTGATTAGGAAAACAATTTCACTTATTTCTCATTGATAAGGAACACAATCACAGCTTTTTCTCATTGATAAGGAACACATTCCACCTTTTTCTCATTGATAAGGAACACAAACCACCCTGTTTCTCATTGATAAGGAACACAATCACACCTTTTTCTCATTGATAAGGAACTTAATCACACCTTTTTCTCATTGATAAGGGACACAATCGTACCTTTTTCTCATTGATACGGAACACAGTCCCAGTTATTTCTAATTGAAACAGAACACAATCGCACCTTTTTCTCATTGATAAGGAACACAATCCCACCTTTTTCTCATTGATAAGGAACACAGTACCACCTTTTTCTCATTGATAAGGAACACAAACCACCCTGTTTCTCATTGATAAGGAACACAATCACACCTTTTTTTCATTGATAAGGAACACAAACGTACCTTTTTCTCATTGATACGGAACACAGTCCCACTTTTTTCTCATTGAAACGGTACACAGTCTCACCTTTTTCTCATTTATAAGGAACACAATCCCACCTTTTTCTCATTGATAAGGAACACCGTCCCACCTTTTTCTCATTGATAAAGAACGCAGTCTCACTTTTTTCTCATTGATTCGGAACACAATCCCACATTTTTCTCATTGATAATGAACGCATTCCCACCTTCTTCTCATTGATAAGGAACACAATCCCACCTTTTACTCATTGATATGGAACACAGTCCCACCTTTTCCTCATTGATACAGAACACAATCCCAACTTTATCTCATTGATATGGAACACAATCCCACCTTTTTCTCATTGATAATGAACACATGCCACCCTTATTCTCATTGATAAGGAATACAATCCCACCTTTTTCTCATTGATAAGGAACACAATCCACCCTTTTTCTCATTGATACGGAACACATTCCTATCTTTTTCTCATTGATAAGGAACACAATCCCCCCTTTCTCTCATTGAAAAGGAAAACAATTCCACCATTTCACATTGATATGGAACACAATCCCACCTTTTTCTCATTGATACCGAACACAATCCCACCTTTTTCTCATTGAAAAGGAACTCAATTCCACCTTTTCTCATGGATAAACAACACAATCTCACCTTTTTCTCATTGATACGGAACACAATTCACCCTTTTTCTTATTGATAAGGAACACAATCCCCCCTTTTTCTCATTGATACAGAACACAGTCCCACCTTTGTCTCATTCATACAGAACAAAATCCCACCTTTATCTCATTGATAAGGAACACAATCTCACCTTTTTCTCATTGATGAGGAGCACAGTCCCACCTTTTTCTCATTGATAAAGAACACAATCTCACCTGTTTCTCATTGTTATGGAATACAAACCATCCTTTTTCGCATTGTTAAGGAACACAATCCCTCCTTTTTCTGATTGATATGGAACACAGAGGAGAAAGTGAGGTCTGCAGATGCTGGAGATCAGAGCTGAAAATGTGTTGCTGGAAAAGCGCAGCAGGTCAGGCAGCATCCAGGGAACAGGAGAATCGACGTTTTGGGCATAAGCCCTTCTTCAGGAATGAGGAAAGTTTGTCCAGCAGGCTTAGATAAAAGGTAGGGAGGAGGGACTTGGAGGAGGGGCGTCGGAAATGTGATAGGTGGAAGAGGTCAAGGTGAGGGTGATAGATCAGACTGGGGTGGGGGCGGAGCGGTCGGGAAGAAGATTGCAGGTTAGGAAGGCGGTGCTGAATTCAATGGATTTGACTGAGACAAGGTGGGGGGAGGGGAAATGAGGAAACTGGTGAAATCCTAGTTCATCCCTTGTGGTTGGAGGGTTCCTAGGCGGAAGATGAGGCGCTCTTCCTCCAACCGTCATTTTGTTGTGGTCTGGCGATGGAGGAGTCCAAAGACCTGCATATCCTTGGTGGAGTGGGAGGGAGAATTGAAATGTTGAGCCACAGGGTGGTTGGGTTGGTTGGTCCGGGTGTCCCAGAGGTGTTCTCTGAAACATTGATGAGGAGCACAGTCCCACCTTTTTCTCATTGATAATGAACACAATCTCACCTGTTTCTCATTGATACTGAACACAAACCACCCTTTTTCTCATTGATAAGGAACACAATCCCTCCTTTTTCTGATTGATATGGAACACAGTCCTACCTTTGTCTCATTCATACGGAACAAAATCCCTCCTTTATCTCATTGATAAGGAATACAATCTCACGTTTTTCTCATTGATGAGGAGCACAGTCCCACCTTTTTCTCATTGATAAGGAACACATTCCCATCCTTTTTCTCATTGATACGAAACACAATCCCCCCTTTTTCTCATTGATACAGAACACAATTCCACCATTTTCGCATTGATACGGAACATAATCCAACCTTTTTCTCATTGATAAGGAACACATCCCACACTTTTTCTCATTGATAAGTAATTCAAGCCATCCTTTTTCTCATTGATAAGGAACATAATCCCCCCTTTCTCTCATTGATAAGGCACACAAAGCCACCCTTTTTCTCATTGATACGGAACACAATCCACACTTTTTCTCATTGATAAGGAACATTGTCCCACTTTTTCTCATTGATACGGAACACAGTCCCACCTTTATCTCATTGATGAGAAACAAAATCCCCCCTTTTCTCATTGATACGGAACACAATCCCTCCCTTTTTCTCATTGGTACGGAGTAGAATCTACCCTTTTTCTCATTGATAAGGAACACAATCCCCCCTTTTTCTCATTGATAACGAACAAAGTCCCACCTTTTTCTCAGTGATACGGAACACTATCCCACCATTTTCTTTTGATAAGGAAAACAATCTCCCCTTTTTCTCATTGAAAAAGGAAACAATCCCCCTTTTTCTCATTGATAAGGAACACAGTCCCACGGTTTTCTCATTGATACGGAACACAATCACCCCTTTTTCTCTTGAAAAAGAACACAGCCCCACCGTTTCCGCATTGATAAGGAACAAATCCCACCTTTTTCTCATTGATAAGGCACACAATCCACCCTGTTTCACATCGATAAGGAACACAATCCCACCTTTTTCTCATTGATAAGGAACATAATCACACCTTTTTCTCATTGATAAGGAATGCAATCATACCTTTTTCTCATTGATACGTAACACAGTCCCACCTTTTTCTCATTGATAAGGAACACAAACCACCCTTTTTCTCATTGATAAGGAACACAGTCCCACATTTTTCTCATTGATAAAGAACACAATCCCACCTTTTTCTCATTGATAAGTAACGCAATCCCACCTTTTTCACATTGATAAGGAACACATTCCCACCTTCTTCTCATTGATAAGGAACACAATCCCACCTTTTACTCATTGATATGGAACACAATCCCACCTTTTTCTCATTGATACGGAACACAGTCCCATCATTTCCTCATGGATAAGGAACGCAATCCCGCCTTTTTCACATTGAAATGGAACACAACCCTCCCTTTTTCTCATTGATACGGCAAACAATCCACCCTTTTTCTTATTGATAAGGAACACAATTCCCCCCTTTTTCTCATTTATACAGAACACAGTCTCACCTTTGTCTCATTCATATGGAACAAAATCCCACCTTTATCTCATTGATAAGGAACAAAATCCCACCTTTTTCTCATTGACTAGGAGCACAGTCCCAACTTTTTCTCATTGATACGGAACACAATCCCATCTTTATCTCATTGATACGGAACACAATCCCACCTTTTTCTCATTGATATGGAACACAATCTCCCCTTTTTCTCTTGATAAGGAACACAGTCCCAACCTTTTCTCATTGATAAGGAACAAATCCCACCTTTTTCTCATTGATAAGGAACACAAACCACCCTGTTTCTCATTGATAAGGAACACAATCGCACCTTTTTCTCATTGATAAGGAACTTAATCACACCTTTTTCTCATTAATAAGGATCAGAGTCCCACCGTTTTCTCATTGCTATGGAACACAATCTCCCCTTTTTCTCATTGATAAGGAACACAGTCCCAACCTTATCTCATTGATATGGAACAAATCCCACCTTTTTCTCATTGATAAGGAACACAAATCACCCTGTGTCTCATTGATAAGAAACTTAATCACACCTTTTTCTCATTGATAAGGAACACAATCGTAACGTTTTCTCGTTGATACGGAACACAATCACACCCTGTTTCTCATTGATAAGGAACACAATCGCACCTTTTTCTCATTGATAAGGAACTTAATCACACCTTTTTCTCATTGATAAGGAACACAATCGTACCTTTTTCTCATTGAAACGGAACACAGTTCCACTTTTTTCTCATTGAAACGGAACACAATCCCACCTTTTTCTCATTGATAAGGAACACAATCCCACCTTTTTCTCATTGATACCGAACACAATAACCCCTTTTTCTCATTGAAAAGGAACTCAATTCCACCTTTTCTCATTGAAACGGAACACAATCCTACCTTTTTCTCATTGATAAGGAACGCAGTATCACCTTTTTCTCATTGATAAGGAACACAATCCAACCTTTTTCACATTGTAACGGAACACAATCCCACATTTTTCTCATTGATAAGGAACACATTCCTACCTTCTTCTCTTTGATAAGGAACACAATCCCACCTTTTACTTATTGATACGGAACACAATCCGGCCTTTTTCTCAGTGATACGGAACACTATCCCACCATTTTCTTTTGATAAGGAAAACAATCTCCCCTTTTTCTCATTGAAAAAGGAAACAATCCCCCTTTTTCTCATTGATAAGGAACACAGTCCCACGGTTTTCTCATTGATACGGAACACAATCACCCCTTTTTCTCTTGAAAAGGAACACAGCCCCACCGTTTCCGCATTGATAAGGAACAAATCCCACCTTTTTCTCATTGATAAGGCACACAATCCACCCTGTTTCACATCGATAAGGAACACAATCCCACCTTTTTCTCATTGATAAGGAACATAATCACACCTTTTTCTCATTGATAAGGAATGCAATCATACCTTTTTCTCATTGATACGTAACACAGTCCCACCTTTTTCTCATTGATAAGGAACACAAACCACCCTTTTTCTCATTGATAAGGAACACAGTCCCACATTTTTCTCATTGATAAAGAACACAATCCCACCTTTTTCTCATTGATAAGTAACGCAATCCCACCTTTTTCACATTGATAAGGAACACATTCCCACCTTCTTCTCATTGATAAGGAACACAATCCCACCTTTTACTCATTGATATGGAACACAATCCCACCTTTTTCTCATTGATACGGAACACAGTCCCATCATTTCCTCATGGATAAGGAACGCAATCCCGCCTTTTTCACATTGAAATGGAACACAACCCTCCCTTTTTCTCATTGATACGGCAAACAATCCACCCTTTTTCTTATTGATAAGGAACACAATTCCCCCCTTTTTCTCATTTATACAGAACACAGTCTCACCTTTGTCTCATTCATATGGAACAAAATCCCACCTTTATCTCATTGATAAGGAACAAAATCCCACCTTTTTCTCATTGACTAGGAGCACAGTCCCAACTTTTTCTCATTGATACGGAACACAATCCCATCTTTATCTCATTGATACGGAACACAATCCCACCTTTTTCTCATTGATATGGAACACAATCTCCCCTTTTTCTTTTGATAAGGAACACAGTCCCAACCTTTTCTCATTGATAAGGAACAAATCCCACCTTTTTCTCATTGATAAGGAACACAAACCACCCTGTTTCTCATTGATAAGGAACACAATCGCACCTTTTTCTCATTGATAAGGAACTTAATCACACCTTTTTCTCATTAATACTCATTGATACGGAACACAGTCCCACCTTTTCCTCACTGATAAGGAACACATTCCCACCTTTTTCTCGTTAATATGGAACACAATCCGGCCTTTTCTCATTGATACAGAACACAATTCCACTGTTTTCTCATTGATACAGAACACAATCCCACCTTTTCCTCATTGATAATGAACACATGCCACCCTTATTCTCATTGATATGGAACACGATCACACCTTTATCTCCTGATAAGGAACACAATCCCAACCTTTTCTCATTGATAAGGAAAACAATTCCACCATTTTCTCATTGATACGGAACACAATCCCACCTTTTTCTCATTGATACTGAATACAGTCCCACCGTTTTCTCATTGAAAATGAACTCAATTCCACCTTTTCTCATTGATAAACAACACAATCTCACCTTTTTCTCATTGATAAGGAACACAATATCTACTTTTTCTGATTGATATGGAACACAGTCCCACCTTTGTCTCATTCATACGGAACAAAATTCCACCTTTATCTCATTGATAAGGAACACAATCCTACCTTTTTCTCTTTGATGAGGAGCACAGTCCCACCTTTTTCTCATAGATAAGGAACACAATCCCATCCTTTGTCTCATTGATACAAAACACAATCCCCCCTTTTTCTCATTGATGAGGAACACAATTCCACCATTTTCTCATTGATAAGGAACACAATCCAACCCTTTTCTCATTGATCAGGAACACACCCCACACTTTTTCGCATTGATAAGTAATTCAATCCATCTTTTTCCTCATTGATAAGGAACATAATTCTCCCTTTTTCTCATTGATAAGGAACACAATCCCACCATTTTTCTCATTGATACGGAACACATTCCCATGTTTTCTCATTGATACGGAACACAATCCCACCTTTATCTCATTGATACAGAACAAAATTTACCCTTTTTCTCATTGATAAGGAACACAATCACCCCTTTTTCTCATTGATACAGAACACAGTCTCACCTTTTTCTCATTGATAACGAACACAGTCCCACCTTTTCCTCATTGATACGGAACACAATCCCACAGTTTTCTCATTGATGCGGAACACAATCCCACCTTTTTCTCATTGATACGGAACACATCCCACACTATTTCTCATTGATAAGTAACTCAATCCACCCTTTTTCTCATTGATACCGAACAAAATCCCAACTTTTTCTTTTGATAAGGAACATAATCCCCCCTTTTTCTCATTGATAAGGAACACAATTCTCCCTTTTCTCATTGATACCGATCACAATCCACACTTTTTCTCATTGATAAGGAACATTGTCCCACTTTTTCTCGTTGACACGGAACACAGTCCCACCTTTTGCTCATTGATAAGGAACACAAACCACACTTTTTCTCATGGATAAGGAAAACAGACCCACCTTTTTCTCATTGATAAGGAACACAATACACCCTTTTTCTCATTGATAAGGAACACAGTCCCACCTTTTTCTCATTGATAAAGAACACAATCCCACCTTTTTCACATTGATAAGGAACTCATTCCCACCTTCTTCTCATTGATAAGGAACACATTCCCACCTTTTTCTCATTGATGAGGAGTACAGTCCCACCTTTTTCTCATTGATAAGGAACACAATCCCATCCTTTGTCTCATTGATACGGAACACATTCCCACCATTTTCTCTTGATAATGAACACAATCCCCCCTTTTTCTCATTGATAAGGAAAACAATTCCACCTATTTCTCATTGATAAGGAACACAATCTCAACCTTTTCTCATTGATAAGGAACACAATCCCATCCTTTTTCTCATTGATACGGAACACATTCCCACCATTTTCTCTTGATAATGAACACAATCACCCCATTTTCTCATTGATAAGGAAAACAATTCCACCAATTTCTCATTGATAAGGAACACAATCTCAACCTTTTCTCATTGATAAGGAACACAAACCACCCTGTCTCTCATTGATAAGGAACGCAATCACACCTTTTTCTCATTGATAAGGAACTTAATCACACCTTTTTCTCATTGATAAGGAACACAATCGTACCTTTTTCTCATCGATACGGAACACAATTACACCTTTTTCTCATTGATAAGGAACACAATCCACCCTTTGTCTCATTGATATGGAGCACAGTCCCACCTTTTTCTCATTGATAAGTAACACAGCCCCAACTTTTTCTCATTGGTACAGAACACAGTTGCAAATTTTGCTCATTGATCTGGAACACAATCTCACCATTTTCTCATTGATAATGAACACAATCCCACCTTTTGCTCACTGACACGGAATACAATCCCACCTTTTACTCATTGATATGGAACACTGTCCCACCTTTTTCTCACTGATAAGGAACACAATTTCACCTTTTTCTCATTGATACGGAACACAATCCCAAATTTTTTCTCATTGATAACGAACACAATCAACATCCTTTTGCTCATTGATACGAAACACAACCTCCCTTTTTCTCATTGATACGGAACACAGTCCCACCTTTTTCTCATTGATACGGAACACAATCCCAAATTTTTTCTCATTGATAACGAACACAATCAACATCCTTTTGCTCATTGATACGAAACACAACCTCCCTTTTTCTCATTGATACGGAACACAGTCCCACCTTTTTCTCATTGATAACGAACACAGTCCCACCTTTTTCACATTGATACGGAACACATTCCCACCTTTTTCTCTTGATAAGGAACACAATCCCCTCTTTTTCTCATTGATAAGGAAAACAATTCCACCCAGTTCTCATTGATAAGGAACACAATCTCAGCTTTTTCTCATTGATAAGGAACACAGTCCCACCGTTTTCTCATTGATATGGAACACAATCTCCCCTTTTTCTATTGATAAGGAACACAATCCCCCCTTTTTCTCATTGATAAGGAAAACAATTCCACCTATTTCTCATTGATAAGGAACACAATCTCAGCTTTTTCTCATTGATCAGGAACACAGTCCCACCTTAATCACTTTGATAAAGAACACAATCTCATCTTTTTCTCATTGATACGGAACAAAATCCCACCTTTATCTCATTGATAAGGAACACAATCCCACCTTTTTCTCATTGATGAGGAGCACAGTCCCACTTTTTTCTCATTGATAAGGAACACAATGCCATCCTTTTTCTCAATGATACGGAACACATTCCCACCTTTTTCTCTTGATAAGGAACACAATCCCCCCTTTTTCTCATTGATAAGGAAAACAATTCCACCTATTTCTCATTGATAAGGAACACAATCTCAGCTTTTTCTCATTGTCACGGAACACAGTCCCACTGTTCTCTGATTGATATGAAACACAATCTCCCCTTTTTTTCTTGATAAGGAACACAGTCCCAACCTTTTCTCATTGATAAGGAACAAATCCCACTTTTTTCTCATTGATAAGGAACACAGTCCCAACCTTTTCTCATTGATAAGGAACACAATCGCCCCCTTTTTCTCATTGATAAGGAACTTAATCACACCTTTTTCTCATTGATAAGGAACACAAACGTACCTTTTTCTCATTGATACGAAACATAATTACACCTTTTTCTCATTGATAAGGAACACAATCCACCCTTTGTCTCATTGATAAGGGGCATAGTCCCACCTTTTTCTCATTGATAAGGAACACAGTCCCACCTTTTTCTCATTGATATTGAACACATTCCCACCTTTTTCTCTTGATAAGGAACACAAACCGCCCTGTTTCTTATTGATAAGGAACACAATCGCACCTTTTTCTCATTGATAAGGAACTTAATCGCACCTTTTTCACATTGATAAGGAGCACAGTCCCACCTTTTCCTCATTGATAAGGAACACAGTCCAACCTTTTTCTCATTGATACGGAACACATTCCCACCTTTTTCTCTTGATAAGGAACACAATCCCCCCATTTTTCTCATTGATAAGGAAAACAATTCCCCCTATTTCTCATTGAAATGGAACACAATCTCAGCTTTTTCTCATTGATAAGGGACACAGTCCCAACGTTTTCTCATTGATATAGAACATTGTCCCACTTTTTCTCTTGATAAGGAACATAGTCCCAACCTTTTCTCATTGATAAGGAACAAATCCCATCTTTTTCTCATTGATAAGGAACACAAACCACCCTGTTTCTTATTGATAAGGAACTTAATCACACCTTTTTCTCATTGATAAGGTACACAATCGTACCTTTTTCTCATTGATACGGAACACTATCACACCCTATTTCTCATGGATAAGGAACACAATCCCATCCTTTTACTCATTGATATGAAACACAACCCCCCTTTTTCTCATTGATATGGAACACAGTCCCATCTTTTTCTCATTGATAACGAACACAGTCCCACCTTTTTCTCATTGATACGGAACACATTCCCACCTTTTTCTCTTGATAAGGAACACAATTCCACCAATTTCTCATTGATAAGTAACACATTCTCAGCTTTTTTTTAATTGATAAGGAAAACAATTCCACCTATTTCTCATTGATAAGGAACACAATCTCAGCTTTGTCTCATTGATAAGGAACAAATCCCACTGTTTTCTGATTGATACGAAACACAATCTCTCCTTTTTCTCTTGATAAGGAACACAGTCCCAACCTTTTCTCAATGATAAGGAACAAATCCCACCTTCTTCTCATTGATAAGGAACACAAACAACCCTGTTTCTCATTGATAAGAAACACAATCGCATGTTTTTCTCATTGATAAGGAACTTAATCACACCTTTTTCTCATTGATAAGGAACATAAACGTACCTTTTTCTCATTGATACGGAACAAATCACACCCTGTTTCTCATTGATAAGGAACACAATCCCATCATTTTTCTCATTGATACGAAACACAACCCCCCTTTTTCTCATTGATATGGAACACAGTCCCACCTTTTTGTCATTGATAATGAACACAGCCACACCTTTTTCTCATTGATACGGAACACATTCCCACCTTTTTCTCTTGATCAGGAACACAGTCCCACCTTAATCACTTTGATAAAGAACACAATCTCATCTTTTTCTCATTGATACGGAACAAAATCCCACCTTTATCTCATTGATAAGGAACACAATCCCACCTTTTTCTCATTGATGAGGAGCACAGTCCCACTTTTTTCTCATTGATAAGGAACACAATGCCATCCTTTTTCTCAATGATACGGAACACATTCCCACCTTTTTCTCTTGATAAGGAACACAATCCCCCCTTTTTCTCATTGATAAGGAAAACAATTCCACCTATTTCTCATTGATAAGGAACACAATCTCAGCTTTTTCTCATTGTCACGGAACACAGTCCCACTGTTCTCTGATTGATATGAAACACAATCTCCCCTTTTTTTCTTGATAAGGAACACAGTCCCAACCTTTTCTCATTGATAAGGAACAAATCCCACTTTTTTCTCATTGATAAGGAACACAGTCCCAACCTTTTCTCATTGATAAGGAACACAATCGCCCCCTTTTTCTCATTGATAAGGAACTTAATCACACCTTTTTCTCATTGATAAGGAACACAAACGTACCTTTTTCTCATTGATACGAAACATAATTACACCTTTTTCTCATTGATAAGGAACACAATCCACCCTTTGTCTCATTGATAAGGGGCACAGTCCCACCTTTTTCTCATTGATAAGGAACACAGTCCCACCTTTTTCTCATTGATATTGAACACATTCCCACCTTTTTCTCTTGATAAGGAACACAAACCGCCCTGTTTCTTATTGATAAGGAACACAATCGCACCTTTTTCTCATTGATAAGGAACTTAATCGCACCTTTTTCACATTGATAAGGAGCACAGTCCCACCTTTTCCTCATTGATAAGGAACACAGTCCAACCTTTTTCTCATTGATACGGAACACATTCCCACCTTTTTCTCTTGATAAGGAACACAATCCCCCCATTTTTCTCATTGATAAGGAAAACAATTCCCCCTATTTCTCATTGAAATGGAACACAATCTCAGCTTTTTCTCATTGATAAGGGACACAGTCCCAACGTTTTCTCATTGATATAGAACATTGTCCCACTTTTTCTCTTGATAAGGAACATAGTCCCAACCTTTTCTCATTGATAAGGAACAAATCCCATCTTTTTCTCATTGATAAGGAACACAAACCACCCTGTTTCTTATTGATAAGGAACTTAATCACACCTTTTTCTCATTGATAAGGTACACAATCGTACCTTTTTCTCATTGATACGGAACACTATCACACCCTATTTCTCATGGATAAGGAACACAATCCCATCCTTTTACTCATTGATATGAAACACAACCCCCCTTTTTCTCATTGATATGGAACACAGTCCCATCTTTTTCTCATTGATAACGAACACAGTCCCACCTTTTTCTCATTGATACGGAACACATTCCCACCTTTTTCTCTTGATAAGGAACACAATTCCACCAATTTCTCATTGATAAGTAACACATTCTCAGCTTTTTTTTAATTGATAAGGAAAACAATTCCACCTATTTCTCATTGATAAGGAACACAATCTCAGCTTTGTCTCATTGATAAGGAACAAATCCCACTGTTTTCTGATTGATACGAAACACAATCTCTCCTTTTTCTCTTGATAAGGAACACAGTCCCAACCTTTTCTCAATGATAAGGAACAAATCCCACCTTCTTCTCATTGATAAGGAACACAAACAACCCTGTTTCTCATTGATAAGAAACACAATCGCATGTTTTTCTCATTGATACGGAACTTAATCACACCTTTTTCTCATTGATAAGGAACATAAACGTACCTTTTTCTCATTGATACGGAACAAATCACACCCTGTTTCTCATTGATAAGGAACACAATCCCATCATTTTTCTCATTGATACGAAACACAAACCCCCTTTTTCTCATTGATATGGAACACAGTCCCACCTTTTTGTCATTGATAATGAACACAGCCACACCTTTTTCTCATTGATACGGAACACATTCCCACCTTTTTCTCTTGATAAGGAACACAATCCCACCTTTTTCTCATTGATAAGGAAAACAATTCCACCTATTTCTCATTGGTAAGGAACACAATCTCAGCTTTTTCTCATTGATAAGGAATATAGTCCCACCGTTTTCTCATTGATAGGGAACACAATCTCCCCTTTTTCTCTTGATAAGGAACACAGTCCCAACCTTTTCTCAATGATAAGGAACAAATCCCACCTTTTTCTCATTTGATAAGGAACACAAACCATCCTGTTTCTCATTGATAAGGAACACAATCGCATCTTTTTCTCATTGATAAGGAACTTAATCACACCTTTTTCTCTTTGATAAGGAACACAATCGTATCTTTTTCTCATTGATACGGAACACAGTCCCACCTTAATCACTTTGATAAAGAACACAATCTCATCTTTTTCTCATTGATGCGGAACAAAATCTCACCTTTATCTCATTGATAAGGAACACAATCCCACCTTTTACTCATTGATAAAGAACACAATCCCAACTTTTTCTCATGGATAAGCAACACAATCCCACCTTACTCTCATTTATACGGAACACAGTCCCACCATTTTCTCATTGATATGGAACACAATCCCACTTTTCCTCATTGATGAGGAACCCAATCCCACCCTTTTCCCTTTGATAAGCAACACAATCCCAACTTTTTCTCATTGATAAGGAACACAATCCCACCCTTTTCTGATTGATAAGGAACACAGTCCCACCTTTTTCTCATTGATAAAGAACACCATCCCAACTTTTTCTCATTGATAAGGAACACATTCCCACCTTCTCTCATTGATAAGGAACACAATCCCACCTTTTATTCATTGATAAAGAACACAATCCCACCTTTTTCTCATGGATAAGCAACACAATCCCACCTTACTCTCATTTATACGGAACACAGTCCCACCATTTTCTCATTGATATGGAACACAATCCCACCTTTTCCTCATTGATAAGCAACATTTTCCCAACTTTTCTCATTGATAAGGAACACAATGCCAAATTTTTCTCATTGATACGGAACACATTCCCACCTTATACTCATTAATATGGAACATAATCCACCCAATTGCTCATTGATAAGGAACACAGTCCCACCTTTTTCTCATTGATACGCAACACAATCCACCCTTTTTCACATTGATAAAGAACACAGTCCCTCCTCTTTCTCATTGATACGGAACACAATCCACCCTTGTTCTCATTGATAAGGAACACAATCCACCCTTTTTTCATCGATCAGGAACACAGCCCCACCTTTATCTCTTTGATAAGGAATACTTTCCCATCTTTTTCTCATTGATATGGAACACAGTCCCACCCTTTTCTCATCGAAAATGATCACAACCACACCTTTTTTCTCATTGATAAGAAACACAGTCCCATGCTTTTCTCATTGATAAGGAACACAATTCCACCTCATCCCCGTTTTCTCATTGATCAGGAACGCAGCCCCACCTTTATCTCATTGATAAGGAACACTGTGCTACCTTTTTCTCATTGATATGGAACAAAATTCCATCTTTTTCTCATTGACACATAACTCAATTCCATCTTTTTCACAATGATAAGGAACACATTCCCACCTTTTTCTCATAGATAAGGTACACAATCCCATCTTTTCCTCATTGATAAGGAACACAACCCCACCTTTTCCTTATTGACATGGTACACAATATCACTTTTGTCTCATTGATACGGAACACAGTCCCACCATTTTCTCATTGATAAGGAAAACAATTCCACATGGTTCTCATTGATAAGGAAAGCAGATCCACCTTTTTCTCATTGATAAGGAACACAATACGCCCTTTTTCTCATTGATAAGGTACACAATCCCACCTTTTTCACATTGATAAGGAATACAATCCATCCTTTTTCTCATTGATAAGGAACACAGTCCCACCTTTTTCTCATTGATAAGGAACACAATCCCACCTTGTTCTCATTGATAAGGAACACAGTGCCACCTTTTTCTCATGGATAAGGAACACAATCCTACCTTTTTCTCATTGATAAGGCACACAGTGTTAGCTTTTACTCATTGATAAGGAACAAAATCCAACCTTTTTCTAATTGATAAGGAACACATTCCCACCTTTTTCTCATTGATAAGGAACACAATCCACCCTTTTTCTCATTGATTAAGAACACATTCCCACCTTTTTCTCATTGATAAGGAACACAGTCCCACCTACTTTTCAATGATAAGGAACACAATCCCACCTTTTACTCATTGATAAAGAACACAATCCCACCTTTTTCTCATCGATAAGGAACACAATCCCACCTTCTTCTCATTGATACAGAACACAATCCCACCTTTCTCTCATTGATACGGAACACAATCCCACCTTTTCCTCATTGATAAGGAACCCAATCCCACTTTTTTCCCTTTGATAAGCAACACAATCCCAACTTTTTCTCATTGATAAGGAACACAATCCCACCCTTTTCTGATTGATAAGGAACACAGTCCCACCTTTTTCTCATTGATAAAGAACACCATCCCAACTTTTTCTCATTGATAAGGAACACATTCCCACCTTCTCTCATTGATAAGGAACACAATCCCACCTTTTACTCATTGATAAAGATCACAATCCCACCATTTTCTCATGGATCAGCAACACAATCCCACCTTACTCTCATTTATACGGAACACAGTCCCACCATTTTCTCATTGATAAGCAACACAATCCCACCTTTTCCTCATTGATAAGGAACACAATCCCCCTTTTTCTCATTGATAAGCAACACTTTCCCAACTTTTCTCAATGATAAGGAACACAATGCCAAATTTTTCTCATTGATACGTGAACACATTCCCACCTTCTCTTCATTGATAAGGAACATAATCCCACCTTATACTCATTGATATGGAACATAATCCACCCAATTTCTCATTGATAAGGAACACAATCCCACCTTATACTCATTGATATGGAACATAATCCACCCAATTTCTCATTGATAAGGAACCCAATGTTCCCTTTTACTCATTGATACGGAACACAATCCACCCTTTTTATCATTGATAAGGAACACAATCCCACCTTTTTCTCATTGATAAGGAGCACAATCCCACCTTTTTCTCATTGATTAGGAACACAATCCACCCTTTTACTCATTGATATGGAACACAATCCCACCTTTTTCTCATTGAGACTGCTCACAATCCGCCCTTTTACTCATTGATAAGGAACACAGTCCCACCTTTGTCTCATTGATACGGAACACAATCCACCCTTTTTCACATTGATAAAGATCACAGTCCCTCCTTTGTCTCATTGATAAGGAACACAATCCACCCTTGTTCTCATTGATATGGAACACAATCCACCCTTTTTCTCATCGATCAGGAACACAGCCCCACCTTTATCTTTTTCTCATTGATACATAACTCAATCTCACCTTTTCCTCATTGATAAGGAACACAATCCCCCTTTTTCTCATTGATAAGCAACACATTCCCAACTTTTTCTCATTGATAAGGAACACAATGCCACCTTTTCTCATTGATAAGGAACACATTCGCACCTTCTTCTCTTTGCTAAGGAACACAAACCACCCTTTTTCTCATTGATAAGGAACACAATTCCACCTTCTTCTCATTGATACGGAACACAATCCCACTTTTTCTCATTGATACGGAACACAGACCCATCTTTTCCTCATTGATCAAGAACAAAATCCCCCCTTTTTCTCATTGATACGGAATACAATCCCAACTTTTTCACATTGATAAGGAACACATTCCCACCTTCTTCTCATTGATAAGGAACACAATCCCACCCTTTTTCTCATTGATACGGAACACAATCCCCCCTTTTACTCATTGACACGGAACACAAACCCACCTTTTCTGATTGATAAGGAACACAGTCCCACATTTTTCTCATAAAAAAGGAACACATTCCCACCTTCATCTCATTGATAAGGAACAGAATCCCACCTTTTACTCATTGATAAGGTACACAATCCCCCCTCTTTCTCATTGGTATGGAACACAAACCCAACTTTTTCTCATTGATAAGGAATATAATCCCCCTTTTTACTCATTGATATGGAACACAGTCCCATCTTTTCACATTGATACGGAACACAACCAACCCTTTTTCACATTGATAAAGAACAACGTCCCACCTTTTTCTCATTGATAAGGAACACAATCCACCATTTTCTCATTGATACGGAACACAATCCCACCTTTTTCTCATTGATAAGGAACATAATCCACCCAATTTCTCATTGATAAGGAACACAATGTTCTCTTTTACTCATTGATACGGAACAATAGCCCACCTTTTTCTCATTGATAAGGAACACAATCATACCTTTTTCTCATTGATACGGAACACAGTCCCATCCTTTTTCTCATTGATGCGGAACACAATCCACCATTTTTCACATTGATAAAGAACACCGTCCCACCTTTTTCTCATTGATGAGGAACACAATCCACCTTTTTCTCATTGATAAGGAACACAGTCCCACCCTTTTTCTCATTGATATGGAACACGGTCCCAAATTTTTCTCATTTATATGGAACACAATCTCATCTTTTTCTTATTGATAAGGAACACAGTCGACCATTTTTCTCATATATACAGAACACAATCCCACCTTTTTCTCCTTCGTACAGAACACAATCCACCCTTTTTCTCTTTGATAAGGAACACAATCCACCCATTTTCTCATTGATAAGGAACACAATCCCACCTTTTTCTCATTGATAAGAAACACAATCCCACCTTTTTCTCATTGGTAAGGAACACATTCCCACACTTATCTCACTGATAAACAACACATTCCCACATTTTTCTCATTGATAAGGAACACAATTCCACCTTTTTCTCAATGATAAAGATCACAATCCATCTTTTTTCACATTGATAAGGAACACAGTCCCACCCTTTTCTCATTGGTAAGGAACACAATCCACCCTTTTTCTCAATGATAAGTCATACAATCCCCCCTTTTCTCGTTGATAAGGAACACAGTCCCAGCTTTTTCTCATTGATATGGAACCCAATCCTACCTTTTTCTCATTGATAAGGAACACAATCTCACCTTTATCTCATTGATAATGATCAGAATCCCACCTTTTTCTCATTGATAAGGAACACAATCCCACCTTTTTCTCATTGATAAGGAACACAATCCACCCTTATTCTCATTGATATGGAACACAATCCATCCTTTTTCTCATTGATAAAGAACACAGTCCCACCTTTTTCGCATTGATACAGAACACATTCCCACCTTTTCCACATTGACAAGCTACACAGTCCCACCTTTTTCTCATTGATAAGGAACAAACTCCCAACTTTTACTCATTGATAAAGAACACAGTCCCACCTTTTTCTCATTGATAAATAAAACAATTCCACCTTTTTCTCATTGATATGGAACACTGTCGACTCTTTCACTCATTGATAATGATCACAGTCCCACCTTTTTCTCATTGTAAGGAACACAATACCACTTTTTCTCATTGATAAGAAACACAATCCACCCATTTTCTCATTGATAAGGAACACAATCCCACTTTTTTCTCATTGAAAAGGAACACAGTCCCACACTTATCTCATTGATAAACAACACATTCCTACCTTTTTCTCATTGATAAGGAACACAATCCCACCTTTTTCTCAATGATAAAGATCACAATCCATCCTTTTTCACATTGATAAGGAACACAGTCCCACCCTTTTCTCATTGGTAAGGAACACAATCCACCCTTTTTCTCAATGATAATGAACACAATCTCACCTTTATCTCATTGATAATGATCACAGTCCCACCTTTTTCTCACTGATAAGGAACACAATCCCACCTTTTTCTCATTGATACGGAACACAATCCATCCTTTATCTCATAGATGAGGAACACAATCCCACATTTTTCTCATTTGTATGGAACATAATGCCACCATTTTCTCATTGATAAGGATCACAATCCATCCTTTTTCTCATTGATCAGGAACACGGTTCCAATTTTTTGTCATTTATATGGAACACAATCTCATCTTTTTCTTATTGATAAGGAACACAATCGACCATTTTTCTCATTGATACAGAACACAATCCAACCTTTTTCTCCTTCATAGGGAACACCATCCACCCTTTTTCTTTTTGATAAGGAACACAATCCACCCTTTTTCTGATTGATTAGGAACCCAATCCCACCTTTTTCTCATTCATACGGAACACAATCCCCCCTTTTTCTCATTGATAAGGAACACAACCACCCCATTTCTCATTGATTAGGAACACAATCCCACCTTTTTCTCATTGATAAGGAACACAAACCCACCTTTTTCTCATTGATAAGGAACACAATCCCACCTTTTTCTCATTGAAAAGGAACACAGTCCCATACTTATCTCATTGATAAACAACATCGTCCAACCTTTTTCCCATTGATAAGGAACACAGTCCCACCCTTTTCTCATTGGTAAGGAACACAATGCACTCTTTCTCTCATTGATGAGGAACACAATCCTACCTTTTTCTCATTGATATGGAACCCAATCCTACCTTTTTCTCATTGGTAAGGAACACAATCTCACCTTTATCTCATTGATAAGGAACACAATCCCACCTTTTTCTCATTGATAAGGAACATAGTCCCACCTTTTTCTCTTTGATAAGGAACACAATCCCACCTTTTTCTCATGATAAAGAACACAGGCCACCTTTTTCTCATTGATAAAGTACACAATTCCCCCTTTTCACATTGATAAGGAACACAGTCCCAACCTTTTCTCTTTATAAAGAACGCAATTCCAACTTTTTCTCACTGATGTGGAACACATTGCACCTTTCACTCATTGATAAGGAACACAGTCGCATCGTTTTCTCAATGATAAGGAACACAATCCCACCTTTTTCTCATTGATAAGGAACACAGTCCCACCTTTTTATCATTGATAAGGAACACCGTCTACGCATTTTCTCATTGATATGGAAAACATTCCCACATTTTCGCATTGATAAGGAACACAGTCCCACCCTTTTCTCATTGATAAGGAACACAATCCCACCTTTTTCTCATTGATAAGGAACACGGTCCCAAATTTTTCTCATTTATATGGAACACAATCTCATCTTTTTCTTATTGATAAGGAACACAATCGACCATTTTTCTCATTGATACAGAACGCAATCCCACCTTTTTCTCCTTCATACAGAACACAATCCACCCTTTTTCTTTTTGATAAGGAACACAACCACCCCATTTCTCATTGATAAGGAACACAATCCCACCTTTTTCTCATTCATACGGAACACAATCCTCCCTTTTACTCATTGATAAGGAACACAACCACCCCATTTCTCATTGATAAGGAACACAATCCCACCTTTTTCTCATTGATAAGGAACACAATCACAACTTTTTCTCATTGTAAAGGAAAACAGTCCCACACTTATCTCATTGATAAACAACACTGTCCAACGTTTTTCCCACTGAGAGGAACACAATCCATCCTTTTTCACAATGATAAGGAACATAGTCCCACCCTTTTCTCATTGGTAAGGAACCCAATCCTACCTTATTCTCATTGAAAAGGAACACAATCTCAACTTTATCTCAATTAATAATGATCACAGTCCCACCTTTTTGTCATTGATAAGGAACACAATCCACCCTTATTCTCATTGATAAAGAACACAGTCCCACCTTTTTCTCATTGATAAGGAACACGGTCCCAAATCTTTCTCATTTATGTGGAACACAATTTCATCTTTG
Organism: Chiloscyllium plagiosum; assembly: GCF_037043375.1. Classification (NCBI taxonomy): domain Eukaryota; kingdom Metazoa; phylum Chordata; class Chondrichthyes; order Orectolobiformes; family Hemiscylliidae; genus Chiloscyllium; species Chiloscyllium plagiosum. The sequence goes on along the minus strand of NW_028270158.1, from coordinate 25,257,897 downwards.
ATAAGGAACACAATCCCACCTTTTTCTCATTGATAAGGAACACAGTCCACACTTATCTCATTGATAAACAACACCGTCCAACCTTTTTCCCATTGATAAGGAACACAATCCCACCTTTTTCTCAATGATAAAGATCACAATCGATCCTTTTTCACATTGATAAGGGACCCAGTCCCACCGTTCTCTCAATGATAAGGAACACAATCCCACCTTTTTCTCATTGATAAGGAACATAATCCCACCTTTTACTCATTGATAAGGAACACCGTCTACGCATTTTTTTCATTGATACGGAACACATTCCCACCATTTTCTCATTGATAAGCAACACAGTCCCACTCTTTTCTCATTGATATGGAACACGGTCCCAAATTTTTCTCATTTATACGGAACACAATCTCATCTTTTTCTTTTTGATAAGGAACACAATCGACCATTTTTCTCATTGGTTCAGAACACAATCCCACCTTTATCTCCTTCATACGGAACACAATCCACCCTTTTTCTCTTTGATAAGGAACACAATCCACCCATTTTCTCATTGATAAGGAACACCATCTACACATTTTCTCATTGATACGGAACACATTCCCACCCTTTTCTCATTGATAAGGAACACAATCCCACCTTTTTCTCATTGATTCGGAACACAGTTGCACCTTTCACTCAGTGATAAGGAACACAGTCCCACCGTTTTCTCAATGATAAGGAACACAATCCCATTTTTTTCTCATTGATAAGGAACACAGTCCCACCTTTTTCTCATTGATAAGGAACACAATCCTACCTTTTTCTCATTGATAAGGAACACCGTCCACACATTTTCTCATTGATACGGACCACATTCCCACCATTTTCTCATTGATAAGGAACACAGTCCCACCCTTTTCTCATTGATAAGTAACACAATCCCACCTTTTTCTCATTGATAAGGAACACGGTCCCAATTTTTTCTCATTTATATGGAACACAATCTAACCTTTTTCTTATTGATAAGGAACACAATCGACCCTTTTTCTCATTGATACAGAACACAATCCACCCATTTTCTCATTGATAAGGAACACAATCCCACCTTTTTCTCATTCATAAGGAACACAATCCCACCTTTTTCCCTTTGAAAATGAACACAGTCCCCCACTTATGTCATTGATAAACCACACATTCCAACCTTTTTCTCATTGATAAGGAACACAATCCCACCTTTTTCTCAATGATAAAGATCACAATCCATCCTTTTTCACATTAATAAGGAACACAGTCCCACCCTTTTCTCATTGATAAGGAACACAGTCCGATCTTTTTCTCATTGATATGTAACCAATCCTCCCTTTTTCTGATTGATAAGGAACACAATATCACCTTTATCTCATTGATAATGATCACAGTCCCACCTTTTTCTGATTGATATGGAACACAATCCCACCTTTTTCTCATTTATAAGGAACACAAACCACCCTTTCTCTCATTGATACGGAACACAATCCACCCTTTATCTCATTGATAAGGAACACAATCACACCTTTTTCTCATTAGGAATGGAACAGAATGCCACCATTTTCTAATTGATATGGATCACAATCCATCCTTTTTCTCATTGATAAAGAACACAGTCCCACCTTTTTCTCGTTGATAAGGAACACAATCCCACCTTTCTCTCAGTGATAAGGGACACAATCCCACCTTTTTCTCATTGATATGGAACCCAATCCTACCTTTTACTCATTGATAAGGTACACAATCACACATTTATCTCATTGATAACTATCACAGTCCCACCTTTTTCTCATTGATAAGGAACACAATCCCACCTTTTTCTCATTGATAAGGAACTCAATCCACCCTTTTTCTCATTGATATGGAACACAATCCACCCTTAATCTCATTGATAAGGATCTCAGTCCCACCTTTTTCTCATTGATAAGGAACACAATACCTCATTTTCTCACTTATAAGGAACACAATCCACCCATTTTCTCATAGATAAGGAACACAATCCACCTTTATTCTCATTGATACGGAACACAATCCTACCTTTTTTCATTGATAAGCAACACAATTCCACCTTGTTCTCATTGATAAAGAACACAGTCCCATCTTTTTCCTCAATGATAAAGAACACAATCCCACCTTTTTCTCATTGATACGGAAAACAATCCCACCTTTTCCACATTGATAAGCTACACAGTCCCACCTTTTTCTCATTGATAAGGAACAAACTCCCATGTTTTACTCATTGATAAAGAACACAGTCCCACCTTTTTCTCATGGTTAAATAACACAATTCCTCCTTTTTCTCATTGATATGGAACACTGTCGAATCTTTCACTCATTGATAATGATCACAGTCCCACCTTTTTCTCATTGATATGGAACACAATACCACTTTTTCTCATTGATAAGAAACACAATCCACACATTTTCTCATTGATAAGGAACACATTCCACCCTTTTTCTCATTGATATAGTGGGCAGTATGGTGGCACAGTGGTTAGCACTGCTGCCTCACAGCGCCAGAGACCCGGGTTCAATTCCCGCCTCAGGCGACTAACTGTGTGGAGTTTGCACGTTCTCCCCGTGTTGCCGTGGATTTCCTCCGTGTGCTCCGGTTTCCTCCCACAGTCCAAAGATGTGCGGGTCAGGTGAATTGGACATGCTAAATTGCCTATAGTGTTAGGTAAGGGGTAAATGTAGGGGTATGGGTGGTTTGCGCTTCGGCGGGTCGGTGTGGACTTGTTGGGCCGAAGGGCCTGTTTCCAAACTGTAAGTAATCTAATCTAATAGAACACAATCCCACACTTTTCTCATTGATATGGAACAAAATTACACCTTTTTCTCATTGATAAAGAACACAGTCCTAACTTTTTTCTCATTGATAAAGAACACAATCACACATTTTTCTCAATCATACAGAACACAGTCCCACCTTTTTTCTAATTGATACGGAACACAATACCACATTTTTCACATTGATAAGGAACACAGTCCCACCTTTTTCTCATTGACAAGGAACACAATCCCACCTTTTTCTCATTGATAATGAACACAGGCCCCCTCTTTGTCATTGATAAAGAACACAATTCCAACTTGTTCTCATTGATAAAGAACACAGTCCAACTTTTTTCTCATTGATAAAAAACACAAGCCCATCAATTTTTCATTGATAAGGAACACCGCCTACACATTTACTCATTGATACGGAACACATTCCCACTATTTTCTCATTGAAAAAGAACACATTCCTAACCTTTTTTTCATTGATAAAGAACACAATCCCATCCTTTTCTCATTGATAAGGAACACCGTCTACACATTTTCTCATTGATACGGACCACGTTCCCACCATTTTCTCATTGATAAGGAACACAGTCCCACCCTTTTCTCATTGATAAGGAACACAATCCCACCTTTTTCTCATTGATAAGGAACACGGTCCCAAATTTTTCTCATTTATATGGAACACAATCCCATCTTTTTCTTATTGATAAATAACACAACCGACCATTTTTCTCATTGATACAGAACACAATCCCACCTTTTTCTCCTTCATACGGAATGCAATCCCACCTTTTTCTCATTGATATGGAAAAGAATGCCACCATTTTCTCATTGATAAGGATCACAATCCATCCTTTTTCTCATTGATAAAGAACACAGTCCCGCCTTTTTCTCATTGATAAGAAACACAAGCCGACCTTTTTCTCATTGATAAGGGACACAAACCCCCTTTTTCTTATTGATAAGGAACACAGTCCCAACTTTTTTCTCATTGATAAAGAACACCATTCCAACTTTTTCTCATTGATTCGGAACACAGTTGCACCTTTCACTCATTGATAAGGAAAACAGTCCCACATTTTCTCATTGATAAGGAACACAAGCCAACCTTTTTCTCATTGATAAGGGACACAATCCCACTTTTTTCTCATTAATATGGAACCCAATTCTACCTTTTACACATTGATAAGGAACACAATCACAGCTTTATCTCATTGATAATGATCACAGTCCCACATTTTTCTCATTGATAAGGAACACAATCCCACCTTTTTCTCATTGATAAGGAACACAATCCACCCTTTTTCTCATTGATACGGAACACAATCCACCCTTTATCTCATTGATAAGGATCACAGTCCCACCTTTTTCTCATTGATAAGGAACACAATACCTCATTTTCTCACTTATAAGGAACACAATCCACCCATTTTCTCATTGATAAGGAACACAATCCACCCTTTTTCTCATTGATATGGCAGATAATCCACCTTTTTTCATTGATAAGCAACACAATTCCATCTTGTTCTCATTGATAAGCAACACAATTCCACCTTGTTCTCATTGATAAAGAACACAATCCCACCTTTTTCTCATTGATACGGAACACAATCCCACCTTTTCCACAATGACAAGCTACACAGTCCCACCTGTTTCTCATTGATAAGGAACAACCTCCCACGTTTTACTAATTGATAAAGAACACAGTCCCACCTTTTTCTCATGGATAAATAACACAATTCCTCCTTTTTCTCATTGATATGGAACACTGTCGACTCTTTCACTCATTGATAATGATCACAGTCCCACCTTTTTCTCATTGATATGGAACACAATACCACTTTTTCTCAGTGATAGGAAACACAATCCACACATTTTCTCATTGTTAAGGAACACATTCCAACCTTTTACTCATTGATATAGAACACAATCCAACATTTTTCTCATTGATATGGAACAAAATGACACCTTTTTCTCATTGATAAAGAACACAGTCCTAACTTTTTTCTCATTGATAAAGAACATAATCACACATTTTTCTCAATCATACAGAACACAGTCCCACCTTATTCTAATTGATACGGAACACAATACCACATTTTTCACATTGATAAGGTACACAGTCCCACCTTTTTCTCATTGATAAGGAACACAATCCCACCTTTTTCTCATTGATAAAGAACACAGGCCCCCTCTTTGTCATTGATAAAGAACACAATTCCACCTTGTTCTCATTGATAAAGAACACAGTGCCAACTTTTTTCTCATTGATAAAGAACACAAGACCACCTTTTTCTCATTGACACGGAACACAGTCCCACCTTTTTCGTATTGATACGGAACACAATCCCACCTTTTCCACATTGACCAGCTACACCGTCCCACCTTTTTCTCATTGATAAGGAACACAGTCCCACCTTTTTCTCATTGATAAAGAACACAGGCCCCCTTTTTCTCACTGATAAAGAACACAATCCCCCTTTTTCTCAATGATAAGGAACACAGTCCCAACTTTTTTCTCATTGATAAAGAACACAATTCCAACTTTTTCTCATTGATTCGGAACACAGTTGCACCTTTCACTCATTGATAAGGAACACAGTCCCACCGTTTTCTCAATGATAAGGAACACAATCCCACCTTTTTCTCATTGATAAAGAACACAGTCCCACCTTTTTCTCATTGATAAGGAACACCGTCTACACATTTTCTCATTGATACGGAACACGTTCCCACCATTTTCTCATTGATATGGAACACAGTCCCACCCTTTTCGCATTGATAACGAACACAATCCCACCTTTTTCTCATTGATAAGGAACACGGTCCCAAATTTTTCTCATTTATACGGAACACAATCCCATCTTTTTCTTATTGATAAGGAACACAATCGACCATTTTTCTCATTGATACAGAACACAATCCATCCTTTTACTCATTGATAAAGAACACAGTCCCGCCTTTTTCTCATTGATAAGGGACACAATCCCACCTTTTTCTATTTGATATGGAACCCAATCCTACCTTTTCCTCATTGATAAGGAACACAATCACAGCTTTATCTCATTGATAATGATCACAGTCCCACATTTTTCTCATTGATAAGGAATACAATCCCACCTTTTTCTCATTGATAAGGAACACAATCCACCCTTTTTCTCATTGATACGGAACACAATCCACCCTTTATCTCATTGATAAGGATCTCAGTCCCACCTTTTTCTCATTGATAAGGAACACAATACCTCATTTTCTCACTTATAAGGAACACAATCCACCCATTTTCTCATTGTGAAGGAACACAATCCACCCTTTTTCTCATTGATAAGGAACTCTGTCCCAACTTTTTTCTCATTGATAAATAACTCAATCCCAACTTTTTCTCATTGATTCGGAACACAGTTGCACCTTTCACTCATTGATAAGGAACACAGTCCCACCGTTTTCTTTATGATAAGGAACACAATCCCATCTTTTTCTCATTGATAAGGAACACAGTCCCACCTTTTTCTCATTGATAATGAACACAATCCCACCTTTTTCTCATTGATAAGGAACACCGTCTACACATTTTCTCATTGATACGGAACACATTCCCACAATTTTCTCATTGATATCGAACACAATCCACCTTTTTTCATTGATAAGCAACACAATTCCACCTTGTTCTCATTGATAAAGAACACAGTCCCATCTCTTTTTCCTCAACGATAAAGAACACAATCCCACCTTTTTCTCATTGATACAGAACACAATGCCACCTTTTCCACATTGACAAGCTACACAGTCCCACCTTTTTCTCATTGATAAGGAACAAATTCCCACCTTTTACTCATTGATAAAGAACACAGTCCCACCTTTTTCTCATTGATAAAGAACACAATCACACCTTTTTCTCAATCATACAGAACACAGTTCCACCTTTTTCTCATTGTTAAGGAACACAATCCCACCTTTTTCTCATTGATAAAGAACACAGGCCCCCTTTTTCTCATTGATAAAGAACACAATTCCAACTTTTTCTCAATGATTCGGAACACAGTTGCACCTTTCACTCATTGTTAAGGAACACAGTCCCACCGTTTTCTTAATGATAAGGAACACAATCCCATCTTTTTCTCATTGATAAGGAACACAGTCCCACCTTTTTCTCATTGATAAGGAACACAATCCCGCCCTTTTCTCATTGATAAACAACACCGTCTACACATTTTCTCATTGGTACGGAACACGTTCCCACCATTTTCTCATTGATAAGGAACACAGTTCCACCCTTTTCGCATTGATAACGAACACAATCCCACCTTTTTCTCATTGATAAGGAACACGTTCCCAAATTTTTCTCATTTATACGGAACACAATCCCATCTTTTTCTTATTGATAAGGAACACAATCGACCATTTTTCTCATTGATACAGAACACAATCCCACCTTTTTCTCCTTCATATGGAATGCAATACCACCTTTTTCTCATTGGTATGGAAAAGAATGCCACCATTTTCTCATTGATAAGGATCACAATCCATCCTTTATCTCATTGATAAGGAACAGAATCCACCCTTTTTCTCATTGATACGGAACACAATGCACCCTTTATCTCATTGATGAGGATCACAGTCCCACCCTTTTCTCATTGATAAGGAACACAATACCTCATTTTCTCACTTATAAGGAACACAATCCACCCATTTTCTCATTGATAAGGAACACAATCCACCCTTTTTCTCATTGATATGGAACACAATCCACCTTTTTTCATTGATAAGCAACACAATTCCACCTTGTTCTCAGTGATAAGCAACACAATTCCACCTTGTTCTCATTGATAAAGAACACAGTCCCAACTCTTTTTCCTCAATGATAAAAAACACAATCCCACCGTTTTCTCATTGATACGGAACACAATCCCACCTTTTCCACATTGACAAGCTACACAGTCCCACCTTTTTCTCATTGATAAGGAACACAGTCCCATGTTTTACTCATTGATAAAGAACACAGTCCCACCTTTTTCTCATGGATATATAACACAATTCCTCCTTTTTCTCATTGATATGGAACACTGTCAACTCTTTCACTCATTGATACTGATCACAGTCCCACCTTTTTCTCATTGATATGGAACACAATACCACTTTTACTCATTGATAGGAAACACAATCCACACATTTTCTCATTGATCAGGAACAGATTCCACCCTTTTTCTCATTGATATAGAACACAATCCCACATTTTTCTCATTGATATGGAACAAAATTACACCTTTTTCTCATTGATAAAGAACCCACAGTCCTAACTTATTTCTCATTGATAAAGAACACAATCACACATTTTTCTCAATCATACAGAACACAGTTCCAATTTTTTCTAATTGATACGGAACACAATACCGCATTTTTCACATTGATAAGGAACACAGTCCCACCTTTTTCTCATTGATAAGGAACACAATCCCATCTTCTTCTCAATGTTAAAGAACACAGGCCCCCTCTTTGTCATTGATAAAGAACACAATTCCATCTTGTTCTCATTGATAAAGAACACAGGCCCAACTTTTTTCTCATTGATAAAAAACACAAGCCCAACTTTTTCTCATTGATACGGAACACAGTCCCACCTTTTTCGTATTGATACGGAACACAATCCCACCTTTTCCACATTGACCAGCTACACCGTCCCACCTTTTTCTCATTGATAAGGAACACAATCCCACCTTTTTCTCATTGATAAAGAACACAGGCCCCTTTTTCTCACTGATAAAGAAAACAATCCCCCTTTTTCTCAATGATAAGGAACACAATCCCACCTTTTTCTCATTGATAAGGAACACAGTCCCACCGTTTTCTCAATGATAAGGAACACAATCCCACCTTTTTCTCATTGATAACGAACACCGTCTACACATTTTCTCATTGATAAGGATCACAGTCCCACCTTTTTCTCATCGATAAGGAACACAATACCTCATTTTCTCACTTATAAGGAACACAAACCACGCATTTTCTCATTGTGAAGGAACACAATCCACCCTTTTTCTCATTGATATGGAACACAATCCCACCTTTTTCTCATTGATAAGCAACACAATTCCACCTTGTTCTCATTGATAAAGAACACAGTCCTAACTTTTTCCTCATTGATAAAGAATACAATCCCACCTTTATCTCACTGATACGGAACATAGTCCCACCTTTTTCGCATTGATACGGAACACAATCCCACCTGTTCCACATTGACAAGCTACACAGTCCAACCTTTTTCTCATTGATAAGGAACAAACTCCCACGTTTTACTCATTGATAATGATCACAGTCCCACCTGTTTCTCATTGATAAGAAACACAATCCACACATTTTCTCATTGATAAGGAACACAATCCACCCTTTTTCTCATTGATATAGAACACAATCCCACGTTTTCTCATTGATATGGAACACAATTACACCTTTTTTTCAATGATAAATAACACAGTCCTAACTTTTTTCTCATTGATAAAGAACACAGTACTAACTTTTTTCTCATGGATAAAGAACACAATCACGCATTTTTCTCAATCATACAGAACATAATCCCACCTTTTTCTAATTGATAAGGAACACAATACCACATTTTCCACATTGATAAGGAACACAGTCCCACCTTTTTCTCATTGATAAGGAACACAATCCCACCTTGTTCTCATTGATAAAGAACACAGGCCCCCTTTTTGTCATTGATAAAGGAAACAATTCCACCTTGTTCTCATTGATAAAGAACACAGGCCCCCTTTTTCTCATTGATAAAGAACACAATCCCACCTTTTTCTCATTGATAACGAACACAATCCCACCTTTTCCACATTGATAAAGAACACAGGCCCCCTTTTTCTCATTGATAAAGAACACAATCCCACTTTTTCTCACTGATAAAGAACACAGTCCTAACGTTTTCCTCATTGATAAAGAATACAATCCCACCTTTATCTCACTGATACGGAACATAGTCCCACCTTTTTCGCATTGATACGGAACACAATCCCACCTGTTCCACATTGACAAGCTACACAGTCCAACCTTTTTCTCATTGATAAGGAACAAACTCCCACGTTTTACTCATTGATAATGATCACAGTCCCACCTTTTTCTCATTGATAAGAAACACAATCCACACATTTTCTCATTGATAAGGAACACAATCCACCCTTTTTCTCATTGATATAGAACACAATCCCACGTTTTCTCATTGATATGGAACACAATTACACCTTTTTTTCAATGATAAATAACACAGTCCTAACTTTTTTCTCATTGATAAAGAACACAGTACTAACTTTTTTCTCATGGATAAAGAACACAATCACACATTTTTCTCAATCATACAGAACATAATCCCACCTTTTTCTAATTGATAAGGAACACAATACCACATTTTCCACATTGATAAGGAACACAGTCCCACCTTTTTCTCATTGATAAGGAACACAATCCCACCTTGTTCTCATTGATAAAGAACACAGGCCCCCTTTTTGTCATTGATAAAGGAAACAATTCCACCTTGTTCTCATTGATAAAGAACACAGGCCCCCTTTTTCTCATTGATAAAGAACACAATCCCACCTTTTTCTCATTGATAACGAACACAATCCCACCTTTTCCACATTGATAAAGAACACAGGCCCCCTTTTTCTCATTGATAAAGAACACAATCCCACTTTTTCTCACTGATAAAGAACACAGTCCTAACTTTTTCCTCATTGATAAAGAACACAATCCCACCTTTATCTCATTGACACGGAACACAGTCCCACCTTTTTCTCATTGATACAGAACACAATCCCACCTTTTCCACATTGACAAGCTGCACAGTCCCACCTGTTTCTCATTGATAAGGAACAACCTCCCATGTTTTACTCATTGATAAAGAACACAGTCCCACCTTTTTCTCATTGATAAGGAACACAATCCCACCTTGTTCTCATTGATAAAGAACACAGGCCCCCTTTTTGTCATTGATAAAGGAAACAATTCCACCTTTTTCTCATGGATAAATAACACAATTCCTCCTTTTTCTCCTTGATATGGAACACTGTCGACTCTTTCACTCATTGATAATGATCACAGTCCCACCTTTTTCTCATTGATATGGAACACAATACCACTTTTTCTCAGTGATAAGAAACACAATCCACACATTTTCTCATTGTTAAGGAACACATTCCACCCTTTTTCTCATTGATATAGAACACAATCCAACATTTTTCTCATTGATATGGAACAAAATTACACCTTTTTCTCATTGATAAAGAACACAGTCCTAACTTTGTTCTCATTGATAAAGAACACAATCACACATTTTTCTCAATCATACAGAACACAGTCCCACCTTTTTCTAATTGACACGGAACACAATACCACATTTTTCACATTGATAAGGAACACAGTCCCACCTTTAACTCATTGATAAGGAACACAATCCCACCTTTTTCTCATTGATAAAGAACACAGGCCCCCTCTTTGTCATTGATAAAGAACACAATTCCAACTTGTTCTCATTGATAAAGAACACAGTCCTAACTTTTTTCTCATTGATAAGGAACACAATCCCACCTTTTTCTCATTGATAAAGAACTCAGGCCCCCTTTTTCTCATTGATAAAGAACACAATCCCCCTTTTTCTCATTGATAAGGAACACAGTCCCACCATTTTCTCATTGATAAGGAACACAATCCCACCTTTTTCTCATTGATAAAGAACACAGGCCCCCTCTTTGTCATTGATAAAGAACACAATTCCACCTTGTTCTCTTTGATAAAGAACACAGTCCCAATTTTTTTCTCATTGATTAAAAACACAAGCCCACCTTTTTCTCATTGATAAGGAACACAGTCCCACCTTTTTCTCATTGATACGGAACACAATCCCACCTTTTCCACATTGACAAGCTACACCTTCCACCTTTTTCTCATTAATAAGGAACACAATCCCACCTTTTTCTCATTGATAAAGAACACAGGCCCCCTTTTTCTCACTGATAAAGAAAACAATCCCCCTTTTTCTCAATGATATGGAACACAGTCCCAACTTTTTTCTCATTGATAAAGAACACAATTCCAACTTTTTCTCATTGATTCGGAACACAGTTGCACCTTTCACTCATTGATAAGGAACACAGTCCCACCGTTTTCCCAATGAAAAGGAACATAATCCCACCTTTTTCTCATTGATAAGGAACACAGTCCCCCCTATTTCTCATTGATATGGAACTCCGTCTACACATTTTCTCATTGATATGGAACACATTCCCACTATTTTCTCAATGACAAAGAACACAGTCCTAACCTTTTTCTCATTGATAAAGAACACAATCACACCCTTTTCTCAATCATTCAAACACAGTCCCACCTTTTTCTCATTGATAAGGAACACAATCCCACCTTGTTCTCATTGATAAAGAACACAGGCCCCCTTTTTGTCATTGATAAAGAAAACATTTCCACCTTGTTCTCATTGATAAAGAACACAGGCCCCCTTTTTCTCATTGATAAAGAACACAATCCCACCTTTTTCTCATTGATAACGAACACAATCCCACCTTTTCCACATTGATAAAGAACACAGGCCCCCTTTTTCTCATTGATAAAGAACACAATCCCACTTTTTCTCACTGATAAAGAACACAGTCCGAACTTTTTCCTCATTGATAAAGAACACAATCCCACCTTTATCTCATTGATAAGGAACACAATCCCACCTTTTCCACATTGACAAGCTACACAGTCCCACCTGTTTCTCATTGATAAGGAACAACCTCCCATGTTTTACTCATTGATAAAGAACACAGTCCCACCTTTTTCTCATGGATAAATAACACAATTCCTCCTTTTTCTCATTGATATGGAACACTGTCGACTCTTTCACTCATTGATAATGATCACAGTCCCACCTTTTTCTCATTGATATGGAACACAATGCCACTTTTTCTCAGTGATAAGAAACACAATCCACACATTTTCTCATTGTTAAGGAACACATTCCACCCTTTTTCTCATTGATATAGAACACAATCCAACATTTTTCTCATTGATATGGAACAAAATTACAACTTTTTCTCATCGATAAAGAACACAGACCTAACTTTTTTCTCATTGATAAAGAACACAATCACACATTTTTCTCAATCATACAGAACACAGTCCCACCTTTTTCTAATTGATACGGAACACAATACCATATTTTTCACATTGATAAGTAACACAGTCCCACCTTTTTCTCGTTGATAAGGAACACAATCCCACCTTTTTCTCATTGATAAAGAACACAGGCCCCCTCTTTGTCATTGATAAAGAACACAATTCCAACTTGTTCTCATTGATAAAGAACACAGTCCTAACTTTTTTCTCATTGATAAGGAACACAATCCCACCTTTTTCTCATTGATAAAGAACACAGGCCCCCTTTTTCTCATTGATAAAGAACACAATCCCCCTTTTTCTCATTGATTAGGAACACAGTCCCACCTTTTTCTCATTGATAAGGAACACAATCCCACCTTTTTCTCATTGATAAAGAACACAGGCCCCCTCTTTGTCATTGATAAAGAACACAATTCCACCTTGTTCTCTTTGATAAAGAACACAGTCCCAACTTTTTTCTCATTGATAAAAAACACAAGCCCACCTTTTTCTCATTGATACGGAACACAGTCCCACCTTTTTCTAATTGATACGGAACACAATCCCACCTTTTCCACATTGACAAGCTACACGGTCCCACCTTTTTCTCATTGATAAGGAACACAATCCCACCTTTTTCTCATTGATAAAGAACACCGGCCCCCATTTTCTCACTGATAAAGAAAACAATCCCCCTTTTTCTCAATGATACGGAACACAGTCCCAACTTTTTTCTCATTGATAAAGAACACAATTCCAACTTTTTCTCATTGATTCTTAACACAGTTGCACCTTTCACTCATTGATAAGGAACACAGTCCCACCGTTTTCTCAATGATAAGGAACATAATCCCACTTTTTTCTCATTGATAAGGAACACAGTCTCCCCTATTTCTCATTGATAAGGAACTCCGTCTACACATTTTCTCATTGATATGGAACACATTCCCACTATTTTCTCAATGACAAAGAACACAGTCCTAACCTTTTTCTCATTGATAAAGAACACAATCACACCCTTTTTTCAATCATTCAAACACAGTTCCACCTTTTTCTCATTGATAAGGAACACAATCCCACCTTTTTCTCATTGATAAGGAACACGGTCCCAAATTTTTCTCATTTATACGGAACACAATCCCATCATTTCCTTATTGATAAGGAACACAATCGACCATTTTTCTCATTGATACAGAACACAATCCCACCTTCATACGGAATGCAATACCACCTTTTTCTCATTGGTATGGAAAAGAATGCCACCATTTTCTCATTGATAAGGATCACAATCCATCCTTTATCTCATTGATAAAGAACTCAGTCCCGCCTTTTTCTCATTGATAAGGAACACAAGCTCACCTTTTTCTAATTGATAAGGGAGACAATCCCACCTTTTTCTCTTTGATAAGGAACACAATCGTACCTTTTACTCATTGATAAGGAACACAATCACAACTTTATCTCATTGATAATGATCACAGTCCCACATTTTTCTCATTGATAAGGAACACAATCCCACATTTTTCTCATTGATAAGGAACAGAATCCACCCTTTTTCTCATTGATACGGAACACAATCCACCCTTTATCTCATTGATAAGGATCACAGTCCCACCTTTTTCTCATTGATAAGGAACACAATACTCATTTTCTCACTTATAAGGAACACAATCCACCCTTTTTCTCATTGATATGGAACACAATCCACCTTTTTTCATTGATAAGCAACACAATTCCACATTGTTCTCATTGATAAGCAACACAATTCCACCTTGTTCTCATTGATAAAGAACACAGTCCCAACTCTTTTTCCTCAATGATAAAGAACACAATCCCACCTTTTTCTCATTGATACGGAACACAATCCCACCTTTTCCACATTGACAAGCTACACAGTCCCACCTTTTTCTCATTGATAAGGAACAAACTCCCACGTTTTACTCATTGATAAAGAGCACAGTCCCACCTTTTTGTCATGGATAAATAACACAATTCCACCTTTTTCTCATTGATATGGAACACTGTCGACTCTTTCATTCATTGATAATGATCACAGTCCCACCTTTTTCTCATTGATAAGAAACACAATCCACACATTTTCTCATTGATAAGGAACACAATCCACCCTTTTTCTCATTGATATAGAACACAATCCCACGTTTTTCTCATTGATATGGAACAGAATTACGCCTTTTTTTCATTGGTAAAGAACACAGTCCTAACTTTTTTCACATTGATAAAGAACACAATCACACATTTTTCTCAATGATACAGAACACAGTCCCACCTTTTTCTAATTGATACGGAACACAATACCACATTTTCCACATTGATAAGGAACACAGTCCCACCTTTTTCTCATTGATAAGGAACACAATCCCACCTTGTTCTCATTGATAAAGAACACAGGCCCCCTTTTTGTCATTGATAAAGAAAACAATTCCATCTCGTTCTCATTGATAAAGAACACAGTCCCAACTTTTTTCGCATTGATAAAGAACACAAGCCCACCTTTTTCTCATTGATAAGGAACACAATCCCACCTTTTCCACATTGATAAAGAACACAGGCCCCCTTTTTCTAATTGATAAAGAACACAATTCCCCTTTTTCTGATTGATAAGGCACACAGTCCCAACTCTTTTCTCATTGACAAAGAACACAATTCCAACTTTTTCTCATTGATTGGGAACACAGTTGCACCTTTCACTCATTGATAAGGAAC
Organism: Chiloscyllium plagiosum; assembly: GCF_037043375.1. NCBI lineage: Eukaryota > Metazoa > Chordata > Chondrichthyes > Orectolobiformes > Hemiscylliidae > Chiloscyllium > Chiloscyllium plagiosum. The sequence goes on along the minus strand of NW_028270158.1, from coordinate 25,242,243 downwards.
ACAGTCCTACCGTTTTCTCAATGATAAGGAACACAATCCCACCTTTTTCTCATTGATACGGAAAACATTCCCACCATTTTCTCATTGATAAGGAACACAATCCCACCTTTTTCTCATTGATGAGGAACACGGTCCCAAATTTTTCTCATTTATATGGAACACAATCCCATCTTTTTCTTATTGATAAGGAACACAATCGACCATTTTTTCTCATTGATACAGAACAGTCCCACCTTTTTCTCCTTCATACGGTACACAATCCACTCTTATTCTCTTTGATAAGGAACACAATCCATCCTTTTTCTCATTGATAAGGAACTCAATTCCACCTTTTTCACATTCATATGGAACACAATCCCCCCTTTTTCTCTTTGATAAGGAACACAACCACCCATTTTCTCATTGATAAGGAACACAATCCCAACTTTTTCTCATTGAAAAGGAACACAGTCCCACACTTATCTCATTGTTAAACAACACCGTCCCACCTTTTTCACATTGATAAGGAACACAATCCCACCTTTTTCTCATTCATAAAGATCACAAACCATCCTTTTTCACATTGATAAGGAACACAGTCCCACCCTTTTCTCATTGGTAAGGAACACAATCCACCCTTTTTCTCATTGATATGGAACACAATCCCTCCTTTTTCTCATTGATATGGAACCCAATCCTATCTTTTTCTCATTGATAAGGAACACAATCTCACCTTTTCCACATGGACAAGCTACACAGTCCCACCTTTTTCTCATTGATAAGGAACAAACTCCCACATTTTACTCATTGATAAATAACACAATTCCACCTTTTTCTCATTGATATGGAACACTGTTGACTCTTTCACTCATTGTTAAGGATCACAGTCCCACCGTTTTCTCATTGATAAGGAACACAATACCACTTTTTCTCAATGATAAGAAACACAATCCACACATTTTCTCATTCATAAGGAACACAATCCACCCTTTTTCTCATTGATATAGAACACAATCCCACCTTTTTCTCATTGATAAGGAACACAATTACACCTTTTTCTCATTGATAAAGAACACAATCACACCTTTTTCTCCATCATACAGAACACAGTCCCACCTTTTTCTCATTGATAAGGAACACAATCCCACCTTTTTCTCATTGATAAAGAACACAATCCCCCTTTTTCGCATTGATAAGGAACACAGTCCCAACTTTTTTCTCATTGACAAAGTACACAATTCCAACTTTTTCTCATTGATTGGGAACACAGTTGCACCTTTCACTCATTCATAAGGTACACAGTCCCACCGTTTTCTCATTGATAAGGACCACAGTCCCCCCTTTTTCTAATTGATAAGGAACACCATCTACACATTTTCTCATTGGTACGAAACACATTCCCACCATTTTCTTATTGATAAGGAACACAATCGAGCATTTTTCTCATTGATACAGAACACAATCCCACCTTTTTCTCCTTCGTACGGAACACAATCCACCCTTTTTCTCTTTGATAAGGAACACTATTCACCCTTTTTCCCATTGATTAGGAACACAATCCCACCTTTTTCTCATTCATACGGAACACAATCCCCTTTTTTCTCATTGATAAGGAACACAATCCCACCTTTTTTTCATTGATAAGGAACACAGTCCCACACTTATCTCATTGATAAACAACACCGTCCAACCTTTTTCCCATTGATAAGGAACACAATCCCACCTTTTTCTCAATGATAAAGATCACAATCGATCCTTTTTCACATTGATAAGGAACACAGTCCCACCGTTCTCTCATTGGTAAGGAACACAATCCAAACTTTTTCTCATTGATAAGGAACACAATCCCACCTTTTTCTCATTGATATGGAACCCAATCCTACCTTTTTCTCATTGAGAAGGAACACAATCTCACCTTTATCTCATTGATAATGATCACAGTACTACCTTTTTCTCATTGATAAGGGACACAATCCCACCTTTTTCTCATTGATAAAGAACACAATCCACCCATATTCCCATTGATATGGAACACAATCCATCCTTTTTCTCATTGATAAAGAACACAGTCCCGCCTTTTTCTCATTGATAAGAAACACAGTCCCACCTTTTTCTCATTGATAAGGGACACAATCCCACATTTCTCTATTTGATATGGAACCCAATCCGACCTTTTTCTCATTGATAAGGAACACAATCTCACCTTTATCTCATTGATAATGATCACTGTCCCACCTTTTTCTCATTGATACGGAACACAATCCCATCTATTTCACATTGATAAGGAACACAATTCCACCTGGTTCTCATTGTTAAAGAACACAGTCCCAAATTTTTTGACATTAATAAGGAACACAGTCCCACCTTTTTCTCTTTTATACGGAACACAGTCCCACCTTTTTCGCATTGATACAGAACACATTCCCACCTTTTCCACATTGACAAGCTGCACAGTCCCACCGTTTTCTCAACGATAAGGAACACAATCCCACCTTTTTCTCATTGATAAGGAACACCGTCTACGCATTTTCTCATTGATACGGAACACATTCCCACCATGTTTGTATTGATAAGGAACACAGTCCCACCCTTTTCTCATTGATAAGGAACACAATACCACTTTTTCTCAATGATAAGAAACACAATCCACACATTTTCTCATTCATAAGGAACACAATCCACCCTTTTTCTCATTGATATAGAACACAATCCCACCTTTTTCTCATTGATAAGGAACACAATTACACCTTTTTCTCATTGATAAAGAACACAATCACACCTTTTTCTCCATCATACAGAACACAGTCCCACCTTTTTCTCATTGATAAGGAACACAATCCCACCTTTTTCTCATTGATAAAGAACACAATCCCCCTTTTTCGCATTGATAAGGAACACAGTCCCAACTTTTTTCTCATTGACAAAGTACACAATTCCAACTTTTTCTCATTGATTGGGAACACAGTTGCACCTTTCACTCATTCATAAGGTACACAGTCCCACCGTTTTCTCATTGATAAGGACCACAGTCCCCCCTTTTTCTAATTGATAAGGAACACCATCTACACATTTTCTCATTGGTACGAAACACATTCCCACCATTTTCTTATTGATAAGGAACACAATCGAGCATTTTTCTCATTGATACAGAACACAATCCCACCTTTTTCTCCTTCGTACGGAACACAATCCACCCTTTTTCTCTTTGATAAGGAACACTATTCACCCTTTTTCCCATTGATTAGGAACACAATCCCACCTTTTTCTCATTCATACGGAACACAATCCCCTTTTTTCTCATTGATAAGGAACACAATCCCACCTTTTTTTCATTGATAAGGAACACAGTCCCACACTTATCTCATTGATAAACAACACCGTCCAACCTTTTTCCCATTGATAAGGAACACAATCCCACCTTTTTCTCAATGATAAAGATCACAATCGATCCTTTTTCACATTGATAAGGAACACAGTCCCACCGTTCTCTCATTGGTAAGGAACACAATCCAAACTTTTTCTCATTGATAAGGAACACAATCCCACCTTTTTCTCATTGATATGGAACCCAATCCTACCTTTTTCTCATTGAGAAGGAACACAATCTCACCTTTATCTCATTGATAATGATCACAGTACTACCTTTTTCTCATTGATAAGGGACACAATCCCACCTTTTTCTCATTGATAAAGAACACAATCCACCCATATTCCCATTGATATGGAACACAATCCATCCTTTTTCTCATTGATAAAGAACACAGTCCCGCCTTTTTCTCATTGATAAGAAACACAGTCCCACCTTTTTCTCATTGATAAGGGACACAATCCCACATTTCTCTATTTGATATGGAACCCAATCCGACCTTTTTCTCATTGATAAGGAACACAATCTCACCTTTATCTCATTGATAATGATCACTGTCCCACCTTTTTCTCATTGATACGGAACACAATCCCATCTATTTCACATTGATAAGGAACACAATTCCACCTGGTTCTCATTGTTAAAGAACACAGTCCCAAATTTTTTGACATTAATAAGGAACACAGTCCCACCTTTTTCTCTTTTATACGGAACACAGTCCCACCTTTTTCGCATTGATACAGAACACATTCCCACCTTTTCCACATTGACAAGCTGCACAGTCCCACCGTTTTCTCAACGATAAGGAACACAATCCCACCTTTTTCTCATTGATAAGGAACACCGTCTACGCATTTTCTCATTGATACGGAACACATTCCCACCATGTTTGTATTGATAAGGAACACAGTCCCACCCTTTTCTCATTGATAAAGAACACAGTCCCACCTTTTTCTCATTGATAAGGAACACGGTCCCAAATTTTTCTCATTTATGTGGAACACAATCTCATCTTTTTCTTATTGATAAGGAACACAATCGAGCATTTTTCTCATTGATACAGAACACAATCCCACCTTTTTCTCCATCATACGGAACACAATCCACCCGTTTTCTCTTTGATAAGGAACACAAACCAGCCATTTTCTCATTGATAAGGAACACAGTCTCACCCTTTTATCATTGATAAGGAACACAAACCCACCTTTTTCTCATTGATAAGGAACACGGTCCCAAATTTTTCTCATTTATATGGAACACAATCTCATCTTTTTCTTATTGATAAGGAACACAATCGACCCTTTTTCTCATTGATACAGAACACAACCCACCCATTTTCTCATTGATAAGGAACACAATTCAAACCTTTTTCTCATTCATAAGGAACACAATCCCACTTTTTTCTCTTTGAAAATGAACACAGTCCCACACTTATGTCATTGATAAACCACACATTCCCACCTTTTTCTCATTGATAAGGAACACAATCCCACCTTTTTCTCAGTGATAAAGATCACAATCCATCCTTTTTCACATTAATAAGGAACACAGTCGCACCATTTTCTCATTGGTAAGGAACACAAGCCACCCTTTTTCTCAATGATAATGAATGCAATCCCATCTTTTCTCATTGATAAGGAACACAGTCCCACCTTTTTCTCATTGATATGGAACCCAATCCCACCTTTTTCTCATTGATAAGGAACACAATTCCACCTTGTTCTCATTGTTAAAGAACACAGTCCCAAATTTTTTGACATTGATAAGGAACACAGTCCCACCTTTTTCTCTTTTATACGGAACACAGTCCCACCTTTTTCGCATTGATACAGAACACATTCCCACATTTTCCACATTGACAAGCTGCACAGTCCCACCGTTTTCTCAATGATAAGGAACACAATCCCACCTTTTTCTCATTGATAAGGAACACAATCCCACCTTTTTCTCATTGATAAGGAACACCGTCTACGCATTTTCTCATTGATACGGAACACATCCCCACCATGTTTGTATTGATAAGGAACACAGTCCCACCCTTTTCTCATTGATAAAGAACACAGTCCCACCTTTTTCTCACTGATAAGGAACACGGTCCCAAATTTTTCTCATTTATGTGGAACACAATCTCATCTTTTTCTTATTGATAAGGAACACAATCGAGCATTTTTCTCATTGATACAGAACACAATCCCACCTTTTTCTCCATCATACGGAACACAATCCACCCGTTTTCTCTTTGATAAGGAACACAATCCAGCCATTTTCTCATTGATAAGGAACACCATCTACACATTTTCTCATTGATACGGAACACATTCCCACCATTTTCTCATTGATAAGGAACACAGTCCCACCCTTTTCTCATTGATAAGGAACACAATCCCACCTTTTTCTCATTGATAAGGAACACTGTCCCAAATTTTTATCATTTATATGGAACACAATCTCATCTTTTTCTTATTGATAAGGAACACAATCGACCCTTTTTCTCATTGATACAGAACACAACCCACCCATTTTCTCATTGATAAGGAACACAATTCGAACCTTTTTCTCATTCATAAGGAACACAATCCCACTTTTTTCTCTTTGAAAATGAACACAGTCCCACACTTATGTCATTGATAAACCACACATTCCCACCTTTTTCTCATTGATAAGGAACACAATCCCACCTATTTCTCAATGATAAAGATCACAATCCATCCTTTTTCACATTAATAAGGAACACAGTCCCACCATTTTCTCATTGGTAAGGAACACAATCCACCCTTTTTCTCAATGATAATGAATGCAATCCCACCTTTTCTCATTGATAAGGAACACAGTCCCACCTTTTTCTCATTGATATGGAACCCAATCCCACCTTTTTCTCATTGATAAGGAACACAATCCCACCTTTTTCTCATTGATAAGGAACATAATCCAACCTTTTTCTCATTGATAAGGAACACAGTCACACCTTTTTCTCATTGGTATGGAACAGAATTCCACCATTTTCTCATTGATAAGGAACACAATCCATCTTTTTTCTCATTGATAAAGAAGACAGTCCCGCCTTTTTCTCATTGATAAACAACACCGTCCAATCTTTTTCCCATTGATAAGGAACACAATCCCACCTTTTTCTCAATGATAAAGATTACAATCGATCCTTTTTCACATTGATAAGGAACACAGTCCCACCGTTCTCTCGTTGGTAAGGAACACAATCCAAACTTTTTCTCATTGATAAGGAACACAACCCCACCTTTTTCTCATTGATATGGAACCCAATCCTACCTTTTTCTCATTGAGAAGGAACACAATCTCACCTTTATCTCATTGATAATGATAACAGTACTACCTAATTCTCATTGATAAGGGACACAATCCCACATTTCTCTATTTGATATGGAACCCAATCCGACCTTTTTCTCATTGATAAGGAACACAATCTCACCTTTATCTCATTGATAATGATCACTGTCCCACCTTTTTCTCATTGATACGGAACACAATCCCATCTATTTTTCATTGATAAGGAACACAATTCCACCTTGTTCTCATTGTTAAAGAACACAGTCCCAAATTTTTTCACATTGATAAGGAACACAGTCCCACCTTTTTCTCTTTTATACGGAACACAGTCCCACCTTTTTCGCATTGATACAGAACACATTCCCACCTTTTCCACATTGACAAGCTGCACAGTCCCACCGTTTTCTCAATGATAAGGAACACAATCCCACCTTTTTCTCATTGATAAGGAACACAATCCCACCTTTTTCTCATTGATAAGGAACACCATCTACGCATTTTCTCATTGATACGGAACACATTCCCACCATGTTTGTATTGATAAGGAACACAGTCCCACCCTTTTCTCATTGATAAAGAACACAGTCCCACCTTTTTCTCATTGATAAGGAACACGGTCCCAAATTTTTCTCATTTATGTGGAACACAATCTCATCTTTTTCTTATTGATAAGGAACACAATCGAGCATTTTTCTCATTGATACAGAACACAATCCCACCTTTTTCTCCTTCATACGGAACACAATCCACCCGTTTTCTCTTTGATAAGGAACACAATCCAGCCATTTTTCTCATTGATAAGGAACACCGTCTACACATTTTCTCATTGATACGGAACACATTCCCACCATTTTCTCATTGATAAGGAACACAGTCCCATCCTTTTCTCATTGATAAGGAACACAATCCCACCTTTTTCTCATTGATAAGGAACACGGTCCCAAATTTTTCTCATTTATATGGAACACAATCTCATCTTTTTCTTATTGATAAGGAACACAATCGACCCTTTTTCTCATTGATACAGAACACAACCCACCCATTTTCTCATTGATAAGGAATACAATTCGAACCTTTTTCTCATTCATAAGGAACACAATCCCACTTTTTTCTCTTTGAAAATGAACACAGTCCCACACTTATGTCATTGATAAACCACACATTCCCACCTTTTTCTCATTGATAAGGAACACAATCCCACCTTTTTCTCAATGATAAAGATCACAATCCATCCTTTTTCACATGAATAAGGAACACTGTCCCACCCTTTTCTCATTGGTAAGGAACACAATCCACCCTTTTTCTCAATGATAATGAATGCAATCCCACCTTTTCTCATTGATAAGGAACACAGTCCCACCTTTTTCTCATTGATATGGAACCCAATCCCACCTTTTTCTCATTGATAAGGAACACAATCCCACCTTTTTCTCATTGATAAGGAACACAATCCACCCTTTTTCTCATTGATAAGGAACACAATCACACCTTTTTCTCATTGGTATGGAACAGAATGCCACCATTTTCTCATTGATAAGGATCACAATCCATCTTTTTTCTCATTGATAAAGAACACAGTCCCGCCTTTTTCTCATTGATAAGGAACACAATCCCACCTTTCTCTCAGTGATAAGCGACACAATCCCACCTTTTTCTCATTGATACGGAACAAAATCCTACCTTTTACTCATTGATAAGGTACACAATCACACCTTTATTTCATTGATAATAATCACAGTCCCACCTTTTTCTCATTGATAAGGAACACAATCCCACCTTTTTCTCATTGATAAGGAACACAATCCACCATTTTTCTCATTGATACGGAACACAATCCACCCTTTATCTCATTGATAAGGATCTCAGTCCCACCTTTTTCTCATTGATAAGGAACACAATACCTCATTTTCTCACTTATAAGGAACACAATCCACCCATTTACTGATTGTTAAGGAACACATTCCACCCTTTTTCTCATTGATATGGAACACAATCCCACCTTTTTCTCATTGATAAGCAACACAATTCCACCTTGTTCTCATTGATAAAGAACACAATCGCACATTTTACTCGATCATACAGAACACAGTCGAACCTTTTTCTAATTGATACGGAACACAATACCACATTTTTCACATTGATAAGGAACACTGTCCCACCTTTTTCTCATTGATAAGGAACACAATCCCACCTTTTTCTCATTGTTAAAGAACACAGGCCCCTTCTTTGTCATTGATAAAGAACACAATTCCACCTTGTTCTCATTGATAAAGAACACAGTCCCAACTTTTTTCTCATTGATAAAAAACACAAGCCCACCTTTTTCTCATTGATAAGGAACACCGCCTATACATTTACTCATTGATACGGAACACATTCCCAATATTTTCTCATTGAAAAAGAACACAGTCCTAACCTTTTTCTCATTGATAAGGAACACAATCTCACCTTTTTCTCATTGATAAGGAACACAGTCCCACCTTTTTCTCATTGATAAGGAACACAATCCCACCTTTTTCTCATTGATAAGGAACACCGTCTACACATTTTCTCATTGATACGGAACACGTTCCCATCATTTTCTCATTGATAAGGAACACAGTCCCACCCTTTTCTCATTGATAAGGAACACAATTCCACCTTTTTCTCATTGATAAGGAACACGGTCCCAAATTTTTCTCATGTATACGGAACACAATCCCATCTTTTTCTTACTGATAAATAACACAATCGACCATTTTTCTCATTGATACAGAACACAATCCCACCTTTTTCTCCTTCATACGGAATGCAATACCACCTTTTTCTCATTGGTATGGAAAAGAATCCCACCATTTTCTCATTGATAAGGATCACAATCCATCCTTTTTCACATTGATAAAGAACACAGTCCCGCCTTTTTCTCATTGATAAGGAACACAAGCCGACCTTTTTCTCATTGATAAGGGACACAATCTCACCTTTTTCTCTTTGATAAGGAACACAATCGTACCTTTTACTCATTGATAAGGAGCACAATCGCAGCTTTATCTCATTGATAATGATCACAGTCCCACATTTTTCTCATTGATAAGGAACACATTCCCACCTTTTCTCATTGATAAGGAACACAATCCATCGTTTTTCTCATTGATACGGAACACAATCCACCCTTTGTCTCATTGATAAGGATCACAGTCCCACCTTTTTCTCATCGATAAGGAAGACAATACCTCATTTTCTCACTTATAAGGAACACAATCCACCCATTTTCTCATTGATAAGGAACACAATCCACCCTTTTTCTCATTGATATGGAACACAATCCACCTTTTTTCATTGATAAGCAACACCATTCCACCTTGTTCTCATTGATAAAGAACACAGTCCTAACTTTTTCCTCATTGATAAAGAACACAATCCCACCTTTATCTCATTGATACGGAACACAGTCCCACCTTTTTCGAATAGATGTGGAACACAATCCCACCTTTTCCACATTGACAAGCTCCCCAGTCCCACCTTTTTCTCATTGATAAGGAACAAACTCCCACGTTTTACTCATTGATAAAGAACACAGTCCCACCTTTTTCTCATGGATAAATAACACAATTCCTCCTTTTTCTCATTGATATGGAACACTGTCGACTCTTTCACTCATTGATAATGATCACAGTCCCACCTTTTTCTCATTGAAACGGAACACATTCCCACTATTTTCTCATTGAAAAAGAACACAGTCCTAACCCTTTTCTCATAAGATACGGAACACATTCCCACTATTTTCTCATTGAAAAAGAACACAGTCCTAACCCTTTTCTCATTGATAAAGAACACAATCACACCTTTTTCTCAATCATACAGAACACAGTTCCACCTTTTTCTCATTGATAAGGAACACAGGCCCCCTTTTTATCATTGATAAAGAACACAATCCCCCTTTTTCTCATTGATAAGGAACACTGTCCCAACTTTTTTCTCATTGATAAATAACACAATCCCAACTTTTTCTCATTGATTCGGAACACAGTTGCACCTTTCACTCATTGATAAGGAACACAGTCCCACTGTTTTCTTTATGATAAGGAACACAATCCCATCTTTTTCTCATTGATAAGGAACACAGTCCCACCTTTTTCTCATTGATAATGAACACAATCCCACCTTTTTCTCATTGATAAGGAACACCATCTACACATTTTCTCATTGATACGGAACACATTCCCACAATTTTCTCATTGATATCGAACACAATCCACCTTTTTTAATTGATAAGCAACACAATTCCACCTTGTTCTCATTGATAAGCAACACAATTCCACCTTGTTCTCATTGATAAAGAACACAGTCCCAACTCTTTTTCCTCAATGATAAAGAACACAATCCCACCTTTTTCTCATTGATACAGAACACAATGCCACCTTTTCCACATTGACAAGCTACACAGTCCCACCTTTTTCTCATTGATAAGGAACAAATTCCCACCTTTTACTCATTGATAAAGAACACAGTCCCACCTTTTTCTCATGGATAAATAACACAATTCCTCCTTTTCCTCATTGATATGGAACACTGTTGACTCTTTCACTTATTGGTAATGATCACAGTCCCACCTTTTTCTCATTGATATGGAACACAATACCACTTTTTCTCAATGATAGGAAACACAATCCACACATTTTCTCATTGATAAGGAACACATTCCACCCTTTTTCTCATTGATATAGAACACAATCCCACATTTTCTCATTGATATGGAACAAAATTACACCTTTTTCTCATTGATAAAGAACACAATCACACATTTTTCTCAATCATACAGAACACAGTCCCACCTTTTTCTCATTGATAAGGAACACAATCCCACCTTTTTCTCATTGTTAAAGAACACAGGCCCCTTCTTTGTCATTGATAAAGAACACAATTCCACCTTGTTCTCATTGATAAAGAACACAGTCCCAACTTTTTTATCATTGATAAAAAACACAAGCCCACCTTTTTCTCATTGATAAGGAACACCGCCTACACATTTACTCATTGATACGGAACACATTCCCAATATTTTCTCATTGAAAAAGAACACAGTCCTAACCTTTTTCTCATTGATAAGGAACACAATCTCACCTTTTTCTCATTGATAAGGAACACAGTCCCACCTTTTTCTCATTGATAAGGAACACAATCCCACCTTTTTCTCATTGATAAGGAACACCGTCTACACATTTTCTCATTGATACGGAACACGTTCCCATCATTTTCTCATTGATAAGGAACACAAGCCGACCTTTTTCGCATTGATAAGGGACACAATCTCACCTTTTTCTCTTTGATAAGGAACACAATCGTACCTTTTACTCATTGATAAGGAGCACAATCACAGTAATATCTCATTGATAATGAACACATTCCCACCTTTTTCTCATTGATAAGGAACACATTCCCACCTTTTTCTCATTGATAAGGAACACAATCCATCGTTTTTCTCATTGATACGGAACACAATCCACCCTTTGTCTCATTGATAAGGATCACAGTCCCACCTTTTTCTCATCGATAAGGAAGACAATACCTCATTTTCTCACTTATAAGGAACACAATCCACCCATTTTCTCATTGATAAGGAACACAATCCACCCTTTTTCTCATTGATATGGAACACAATCCACCTTTTTTCATTGATAAGCAACACCATTCCACCTTGTTCTCATTGATAAAGAACACAGTCCTAACTTTTTCCGCATTGATAAAGAACACAATCCCACCTTTATCTCATTGATACGGAACACAGTCCCACCTTTTTCGAATAGATGTGGAACACAATCCCACCTTTTCCACATTGACAAGCTACCCAGTCCCACCTTTTTCTCATTGATAAGGAACAAACTCCCACGTTTTACTCATTGATAAAGAACACAGTCCCACCTTTTTCTCATGGATAAATAACACAATTCCTCCTTTTTCTCATTGATATGGAACACTGTCGACTGTTTCACTCATTGATAATGATCACAGTCCCACCTTTTTCTCATTGATATGGAACACATTCCCACTATTTTCTCATTGAAAAAGAACACAGTCCTAACCCTTTTCTCATTGATAAAGAACACAATCACACCTTTTTCTCAATCATACAGAACACAGTTCCACCTTTTTCTCATTGATAAGGAACACAGGCCCCCTTTTTATCATTGATAAAGAACACAATCCCCCTTTTTCTCATTGATAAGGAACACTGTCCCAACCTTTTTCTCATTGATAAATAACACAATCCCAACTTTTTCTCATTGATTCGGAACACAGTTGCACCTTTCACTCATTGATAAGGAACACAGTCCCACTGTTTTCTTTATGATAAGGAACACAATCCCATCTTTTTCTCATTGATAAGGAACACAGTCCCACCTTTTTCTCATTGATAATGAACACAATCCCACCTTTTTCTCATTGATAAGGAACACCGTCTACACATTTTCTCATTGATACGGAACACATTCCCACAATTTTCTCATTGATATCGAACACAATCCACCTTTTTTATTTGATAAGCAACACAATTCCACCTTGTTCTCATTGATAAGCAACACAATTCCACCTTGTTCTCATTGATAAAGAACACAGTCCCAACTCTTTTTCCTCAATGATAAAGAACACAATCCCACCTTTTTCTCATTGATACAGAACACAATGCCACCTTTTCCACATTGACAAGCTACACAGTCCCACCTTTTTCTCATTGATAAGGAACAAATTCCCACCTTTTACTCATTGATAAAGAACACAGTCCCACCTTTTTCTCATGGATAAATAACACAATTCCTCCTTTTCCTCATTGATATGGAACACTGTTGACTCTTTCACTTATTGGTAATGATCACAGTCCCACCTTTTTCTCATTGATATGGAACACAATACCACTTTTTCTCATTGATAGGAAACACAATCCACACATTTTCTCATTGATAAGGAACACATTCCACCCTTTTTCTCATTGATATAGAACACAATCCCACATTTTCTCATTGATATGAAACAAAATTACACCTTTTTCTCATTGATAAAGAACACCGTCCTAACTTTTTTCTCATTGATAAAGAACACAATCACACATTTTTCTCAATCATACAGAACACAGTCCCACCTTTTTCTAATTGATAAGGAACACAATCCCACCTTTTTCTCATTGTTAAAGAACACAGGCCCCTTCTTTGTCATTGATAAAGAACACAATTCCACCTTGTTCTCATTGATAAAGAACACAGTCCTAACTTTTTCCTCATTGATAAAGAACACAATCCCACCTTTATCTCATTGATACGGAACACAGTCCCACCTTTTTCAAATAGATGTGGAACACAATCCCACCTTTTCCACATTGACAAGCTACCCAGTCCCACCTTTTTCTCATTGATAAGGAACAAACTCCCACGTTTTACTCATTGATAAAGAACACAGTCCCACCTTTTTCTCATGGATAAATAACACAATTCCTCCTTTTTCTCATTGATATGGAACACTGTCGACTCTTTCACTCATTGATAATGATCACAGTCCCACCTTTTTCTCATTGATACGGAACACATTCCCACTATTTTCTCATTGAAAAAGAACACAGTCCTAACCCTTTTCTCATAAGATACGGAACACATTCCCACTATTTTCTCATTGAAAAAGAACACAGTCCTAACCCTTTTCTCATTGATAAAGAACACAATCACACCTTTTTCTCAATCATACAGAACACAGTTCCACCTTTTTCTCATTGATAAGGAACACAGGCCCCCTTTTTATCATTGATAAAGAACACAATCCCCCTTTTTCTCATTGATAAGGAACACTGTCCCAACTTTTTTCTCATTGATAAATAACACAATCCCAACTTTTTCTCATTGATTCGGAACACAGTTGCACCTTTCACTCATTGATAAGGAACACAGTCCCACCGTTTTCTTTATGATAAGGAACACAATCCCATCTTTTTCTCATTGATAAGGAACACAGTCCCACCTTTTTCTCATTGATAATGAACACAATCCCACCTTTTTCTCATTGATAAGGAACACCATCTACACATTTTCTCATTGATACGGAACACATTCCCACAATTTTCTCATTGATATCGAACACAATCCACCTTTTTTAATTGATAAGCAACACAATTCCACCTTGTTCTCATTGATAAGCAACACAATTCCACCTTGTTCTCATTGATAAAGAACACAGTCCCAACTCTTTTTCCTCAATGATAAAGAACACAATCCCACCTTTTTCTCATTGATACAGAACACAATGCCACCTTTTCCACATTGACAAGCTACACAGTCCCACCTTTTTCTCATTGATAAGGAACAAATTCCCACCTTTTACTCATTGATAAAGAACACAGTCCCACCTTTTTCTCATGGATAAATAACACAATTCCTCCTTTTCCTCATTGATATGGAACACTGTTGACTCTTTCACTTATTGGTAATGATCACAGTCCCACCTTTTTCTCATTGATATGGAACACAATACCACTTTTTCTCATTGATAGGAAACACAATCCACACATTTTCTCATTGATAAGGAACACATTCCACCCTTTTTCTCATTGATATAGAACACAATCCCACATTTTCTCATTGATATGGAACAAAATTACACCTTTTTCTCATTGATAAAGAACACCGTCCTAACTTTTTTCTCATTGATAAAGAACACAATCACACATTTTTCTCAATCATACAGAACACAGTCCCACCTTTTTCTCATTGATAAGGAACACAATCCCACCTTTTTCTCATTGTTAAAGAACACAGGCCCCTTCTTTGTCATTGATAAAGAACACAATTCCACCTTGTTCTCATTGATAAAGAACACAGTCCCAACTTTTTTATCATTGATAAAAAACACAAGCCCACCTTTTTCTCATTGATAAGGAACACCGCCTACACATTTACTCATTGATACGGAACACATTCCCAATATTTTCTCATTGAAAAAGAACACAGTCCTAACCTTTTTCTCATTGATAAGGAACACAATCTCACCTTTTTCTCATTGATAAGGAACACAGTCCCACCTTTTTCTCATTGATAAGGAACACAATCCCACCTTTTTCTCATTGATAAGGAACACCGTCTACACATTTTCTCATTGATACGGAACACGTTCCCATCATTTTCTCATTGATAAGGAACACAATCGTACCTTTTACTCATTGATAAGGAGCACAATCACAGCTTTATCTCATTGATAATGATCACAGTCCCACATTTTTCTCATTGATAAGGAACACATTCCCACCTTTTTCTCATTGATAAGGAACACAATCCATCGTTTTTCTCATTGATACGGAACACAATCCACCCTTTGTCTCATTGATAAGGATCACAGTCCCACCTTTTTCTCATCGATAAGGAAGACAATACCTCATTTTCTCACTTATAAGGAACACAATCCACCCATTTTCTCATTGATAAGGAACACAATCCACCCTTTTTCTCATTGATATGGAACACAATCCACCTTTTTTCATTGATAAGCAACACCATTCCACCTTGTTCTCATTGATAAAGAACACAGTCCTAACTTTTTCCTCATTGATAAAGAACACAATCCCACCTTTATCTCATTGATACGGAACACAGTCCCACCTTTTTCGAATAGATGTGGAACACAATCCCACCTTTTCCACATTGACAAGCTACCCAGTCCCACCTTTTTCTCATTGATAAGGTACAAACTCCCACGTTTTACTCATTGATAAAGAACACAGTCCCACCTTTTTCTCATGGATAAATAACACAATTCCTCCTTTTTCTCATTGATATGGAACACTGTCGACTGTTTCACTCATTGATAATGATCACAGTCCCACCTTTTTCTCATTGATACGGAACACATTCCCACTATTTTCTCATTGAAAAAGAACACAGTCCTAACCCTTTTCTCATTGATAAAGAACACAATCACACCTTTTTCTCAATCATACAGAACACAGTTCCACCTTTTTCTCATTGATAAGGAACACAGGCCCCCTTTTTATCATTGATAAAGAACACAATCCCCCTTTTTCTCATTGATAAGGAACACTGTCCCAACTTTTTTCTTGTCAATGTGGAAAAGGTGGGATTGTGTTCCGTATCTTTTCGAAAAAGGTGGGACTGTGTTCCGTATCAATGAGATAAAGGTGGGATTGTGTTCTTTATCAATGAGGAAAAAGTTAGGATTGTGTTCTTTATCAATGAGAACAAGGTGGAATTGTGTTGCTTATCAATGAGAAAAAGGTGGGATTGTGTTCCATATCAATGAGAAAAAGGGTGGATTGTGTTCATTCACAATGAGAAAATGGGTGGATTGTGTTCCTTATAAGTGAGAAAATGATGTATTGTGTTCCTTATCAATGAGAAAAAGGTGGGACTGAGATCCTTATCAATGAGATAAAGTGTGGATTGTGTTCCGTATCAATGAGAAAAAGGGTGGATTGTGTTCCTTATCAATGAGAAAAAGGGGGGATTGTGTTCCTTATCAATGAGAAAAATGTGGGACTGTGATCATTATCAATGAGACAAAGCTGTGATTGTGTTCCTTATTAATGAGTAAAAGGTAGGATTGGGTTACATATCAAATAGAAAAAGGTGGGATTGTGTCCCTTATCAATGAGAAAAAGGTGGGCTTGTGTTCCTTATCAATGAGAAAAAGGCGGGACTGTGTTCTTTAAAAATGAGAAAAGGTGTAATTGTGTTCCTTATCAATGAGAAAAAGGTAGGATTGGGTTCCATATCAATGATAAAAACGTGGGATTGTGTTCCTTATCAATGAGAAAAAGGGTGGACTGTGTTCCTTACCAATGAGAAAAGGTTGGGACTGTGTTCCTTATCAATGTGAAAAAGGATGGTTTGTGATCTTTATCAATGATAAAAAGGTGGGATTGTGTTCCTTATCAATGTGAAAAAGGTGGGACGGTGTTGTTTATCAATGAGATAAGTGTGGGACTGTGTTCCTTTTCAATGAGAAAAAGGTGGGATTGTATTCCTTATCAATGAGAAAAAGGTGGGATGGTGTAGCTTGTCAATGTGGAAAAGGTGGGATTGTGTTCCATATCAACGCGAAAAAGGTGGGACTGTGTTCCGTAACAATGAGAGAAAGGGGGCCTGTGTTCTTTATCAATGAGAACAAGGTGGGATTGTGATCCTTATCAATGAGAAAAAGGTGGTACTGTGTTCCTTATCAAAGTGGAAAATGTGGTATTGTGTTCCGTATCAATCAGAAAAAGGTGGGACTGTGTTCTGTATCATTGGGAAAAATGTGTGATTGTGTTCTTTATAAATGAGAAAAAAGTTAGGACTGTGTTCTTTATCAATGAGAAAAAGGTGTAATTGTGTTCTATATCAATGAGAAAAAGGGTGGATTGTGTTCCTTATCAATGTGAAAATGTGTGGATTGTGTTTCTTATCAATGAGAAAAAGGTGGGACTTTGATCATTATCAATGAGTGAAAGAGTCGACAGTGTTCCATATCAATGAGAAAAAGGTGGAATTGTGTTATTTATCCATGAGAAAAAGTGGGACTGTGTTCTTTATCAATGAGTAAAACGTGGGAGTTTGTTCCTTATCAATGAGAAAAAGGTGGGACAGTGTAGCTTGTCAATGTGGAAAAGGTGGGATTGTGTTCCGTATCTATTCGAAAAAGGTGGGACTGTGTTCCGTATCAATGAGATAAAGGTGGGATTGTGTTCTTTATCAATGAGGAAAAAGTTAGGACTGTGTTCTTTATCAATGAGAACAAGGTGGAATTGTGTTGCTTATCAATGAGAAAAACGTGGGATTGTGTTCCATATCAATGAGAAAAAGGGTGGATTGTGTTCCTTATCAATGAGAAAATGGGTGGATTGTGTTCCTTATAAGTGAGAAAATGATGTATTGTGTTCCTTATCAATGAGAAAAAGGTGGGACTGAGATCCTTATCAATGAGATAAAGTGTGGATTGTGTTCCGTATCAATGAGAAAAAGGGTGGATTGTGTTCCTTATCAATGAGAAAAAGGTGGGATTGTGTTCCTTATCAATGAGAAAAATGTGGGACTGTGATCATTATCAATGAGATAAAGCTGTGATTGTGTTCCTTATCAATGAGTAAAAGGTAGAATTGGGTTCCATATCAAATAGAAAAAGGTGGGATTGTGACCCTTATCAATGAGAAAAAGGTGGGCTTGTGTTCCTTATCAATGAGAAAAAGGGGGCCTGTGTTCTTTATCAATGAGAACAAGGTGGAATTGTGTTGCTTATCAATGAGAAAAAGGTGGGATTGTGTTCCATTTCAATGAGAAAAAGGCTGGATTGGGTTCCTTATCAATGAGACAAAGGTGGGATTGTGTACATTATCAATGTGTGAAAGAGTCGACAGTATTCCATATCAATGAGAAAAAGGTGCAATTGTGTTCTTTATCAATGAGAAAAAGGTGGGATTGTGTTCTTTATCATTGAGGAAAAAGAGTTGGGACTGTGTTCTTTATCAATGAGAACAAGGTGGAATTGTGTTGCTTATCAATGAGAACAAGGTGGAATTGTGTTGCTTATCAATGAAGAAAGGTGGATTGTGTTCGATATCAATGAGAAAATTGTGGGAATGTGTTCCGTATCAATGAGAAAATGTGTAGACGGTGTTCCTTATCAATGAGAAAAAGGTGGGATTGTGTTCATTATCAATGAGAAAAAGGTGGGACTGTGTTCCTTATCAATGAGAAAAAGATGGGATTGTGTTCCTTATCATAAAGAAAACGGTGGGACTGTGTTCCTTATCAATGAGTGAAAGGTGCAACTGTGTTCCGAATCAATGAGAAAAAGTTGGGATTGTGTTATTTATCAATGAGAAAAAAGTTGGGACAGTGTTCCTTATCAATGAGAAAAAGGGGGATTGTGTTCTTTATCAATGATAAAAAGGGGGCCTGTGTTCCTTATCAATGAGAAAAAGGTGGAACTGTGTTCTGTATGATTGAGAAAAGGGTTAGGACTGTGTTCTTTTTCAATGAGAAAATAGTGGGAATGTGTTCCGTATCAATGAGAAAAGGGTTAGGACTGTGTTCTTTTTCAATGAGAAAATAGTGGGAATGTGTTCCGTATCAATGAGAAAAAGGTGGGACTGTGATCATTATCAATGAGTGAAAGAGTCGACAGTGTTCCATATCAATGAGAAAAAGGAGGAATTGTGTTATTTATCCATGAGAAAAAGGTGGGACTGTGTTCTTTATCAATGAGTAAAACGTGGGAGTTTGTTCCTTATCAATGAGAAAAAGGTGGGACTGGGTAGCTTGTCAATGTGGAAAAGGTGGGATTGTGTTCCACATCTATTCGAAAAAGGTGGGACTGTGTTCCGTATCAATGAGATAAAGGTGGGATTGTGTTCTTTATCAATGAGGAAAAAGTTAGGACTGTGTTCTTTATCAATGAGAACAAGGTGGAATGGTGTTGCTTATCAATGAAAAAAGGTGGATTGTGTTCCATATCAATGAGAAAAAGGGTGGATTGTGTTCCTTATCAATGAGAAAATGCGTGGATTGTGTTCCTTATAAGTGAGAAAATGAGGTATTGTCTTCCTTATCGATGAGAAAAAGATGGGACTGTGATCCTTATCAATGAGACAAAGGGTGGATTGTGTTCCGTATCAATGAGAAAAACGATGGATTGTGTTCCTTATCAATGAGAAAAAGGTGGGAATGTGTTCCTTATCAATGAGAAAAATGTGGGACTGTGATCATTATCAATGAGATAAAGCTTTGATAATGATCACAGTCCCACCTTTTTCTCATTGATATGGAACACATTCCCACTATTTTCTCATTGAAAAAGAACACAGTCCTAACCCTTTTCTCATTGATAAAGAACACAATCACACCTTTTTCTCAATCATACAGAACACAGTTCCACCTTTTTCTCATTGATAAGGAACACAGGCCCCCTTTTTATCATTGATAAAGAACACAATCCCCCTTTTTCTCATTGATAAGGAACACTGTCCCAACTTTTTTCTCATTGATAAATAACACAATCCCAACTTTTTCTCATTGATTCGGAACACAGTTGCACCTTTCACTCATTGATAAGGAACACAGTCCCACTGTTTTCTTTATGATAAGGAACACAATCCCATCTTTTTCTCATTGATAAGGAACACAGTCCCACCTTTTTCTCATTGATAATGAACACAATCCCACCTTTTTCTCATTGATAAGGAACACCGTCTACACATTTTCTCATTGATACGGAACACATTCCCACAATTTTCTCATTGATATCGAACACAATCCACCTTTTTTAATTGATAAGCAACACAATTCCACCTTGTTCTCATTGATAAGCAACACAATTCCACCTTGTTCTCATTGATAAAGAACACAGTCCCAACTCTTTTTCCTCAATGATAAAGAACACAATCCCACCTTTTTCTCATTGATACAGAACACAATGCCACCTTTTCCACATTGACAAGCTACACAGTCCCACCTTTTTCTCATTGATAAGGAACAAATTCCCACCTTTTACTCATTGATAAAGAACACAGTCCCACCTTTTTCTCATGGATAAATAACACAATTCCTCCTTTTCCTCATTGATATGGAACACTGTTGACTCTTTCACTTATTGGTAATGATCACAGTCCCACCTTTTTCTCATTGATATGGAACACAATACCACTTTTTCTCATTGATAGGAAACACAATCCACACATTTTCTCATTGATAAGGAACACATTCCACCCTTTTTCTCATTGATATAGAACACAATCCCACATTTTCTCATTGATATGAAACAAAATTACACCTTTTTCTCATTGATAAAGAACACCGTCCTAACTTTTTTCTCATTGATAAAGAACACAATCACACATTTTTCTCAATCATACAGAACACAGTCCCACCTTTTTCTAATTGATAAGGAACACAATCCCACCTTTTTCTCATTGTTAAAGAACACAGGTCCCTTCTTTGTCATTGATAAAGAACACAATTCCACCTTGTTCTCATTAATAAAGAACACAGTCCCAACTTTTTTATCATTGATAAAAAACACAAGCCCACCTTTTTCTCATTGATAAGGAACACCGCCTACACATTTACTCATTGATACGGAACACATTCCCAATATTTTCTCATTGAAAAAGAACACAGTCCTAACCTTTTTCTCATTGATAAGGAACACAATCTCACCTTTTTCTCATTGATAAGGAACACAGTCCCACCTTTTTCTCATTGATAAGGAACACAATCCCACCTTTTTCTCATTGATAAGGAACACCGTCTACACATTTTCTCATTGATACGGAACACGTTCCCATCATTTTCTCATTGATAAGGAACACAGTCCCACCCTTTTCTCATTGATAAGGAACACAATTCCACCTTTTTCTCATTGATAAGGAACACGGTCCCAAATTTTTCTCATGTATACGGAACACAATCCCATCTTTTTCTTATTGATAAATAACACAATCGACCATTTTTCTCATTGATACAGAACACAATCCCACCTTTTTCTCCTTCATACGGAATGCAATACCACCTTTTTCTCATTGATAAGGATCACAATCCATCCTTTTTCACATTGATAAAGAACACAGTCCCGCCTTTTTCTCATTGATAAGGAACACAAGCCGACCTTTTTCTCATTGATAAGGGACACAATCTCACCTTTTTCTCTTTGATAAGGAACACAATCGTACCTTTTTCTCATTGATAAGGAATACAATCCCACCTTTTTCTCATTGAAAAGGAACACAGTCCCACACTTATCTCATTGATAAACAACACCGTCCCACCTTTTTCACATTGATAAGGAACACAATCCCACCTTTTTCTCATTGATAAAGATCACAAACCATCCTTTTTCACATTGATAAGGAACACAGTCCCACCCTTTTCTCATTGGTAAGGAACACAGTCCACCCTTTTTCTCATTGATAAGGAACACAATCCCACGTTTTTATCATTGATATGGAACCCAATCCTACCTTTTTCTCATTGATAAGGAACACAATTACACCTTTTCTCATTTTTAAAGAACACAGTCCCGCCTTTTTCTCATTGATAAGGAACACAAGCCCACCTTTTTCTCATTGATAAGGGACACAATTCCACCTTTTTCTATTTGATATGTAACCCAATCCTACCTTTTACTCATTAATCAGGAACACAATCACAGCTTTGCCTCATTGATAATGATCACAGTCCCACATTTTTCTCATTGATAAGGAACACAATCCCCCCTTTTTCTCATTGATAAGGAACACAATCCACCCTTTTTCTCATTGATACGGAACACAATCCACACTTTATCTCATTGATAAGGATCTCAGTCCCACCTTTTTCTCATTGATAAGGAACACAATACATCATTTTCTCACTTATAAGGAACACAATCCACCCATTTTCTCATTGTGAAGGAACTCAATCCACCCTTTTTCTCATTGATATGGAACACAATCCCACGTTTTTCTCATTGATAAGCAACACAGTTAACCTTGTTCTCATTGATAAAGAACACAGTCCTAACTTTTTCCTCATTGATAAAGAACACAATCCCACCTTTATCTCATTGATACGGAACACAGTCCCACCTTTTTCGAATAGATACGGAACACAATCCCACCTTTTCCACATTGACAAGCTACACTGTCCCACCTTTTTCTCATTGATAAGGAACAAACTCCCACGTTTTACTCATTGATAAAGAACACAGTCCCACTTTTTCTCATGGATAAATAACACAATTCCACCTTTTTCTCATTGATATTGAACACTGTCGACTCTTTCACTCATTGATAATGATCACAGTCCCACCTTTTTCTCATTGATAAGAAACACAATCCACACATTTTCTCATTGATAAGGAGCACAATCCACCCTTTTTCTCATTGATATAGAACACAATCCCATGTTTTTCTCATTGATATGGAACACAATTACACCTTTTTCTCATTGATAAAGAACACAGTCCTAACTTTTTTCTCATTTATAAAGAACACAATCACACATTTTTCTCAATGATACAGAACACAATCCCACCTTTTTCTAATTGATACGGAACACAATACCACATTTTCCACATTGATAACGAACACAGTCCCACCTTTTTCTCATTGATAAGGAACACAATCCCACCTTGTTCTCATT
The DNA here is from genome assembly GCF_037043375.1 of Chiloscyllium plagiosum. Lineage (NCBI taxonomy): Eukaryota > Metazoa > Chordata > Chondrichthyes > Orectolobiformes > Hemiscylliidae > Chiloscyllium > Chiloscyllium plagiosum. The sequence continues at coordinate 25,218,468 of NW_028270158.1, read as the reverse complement.
GATAAAGAACACAGGCCCCCTTTTTCTCGTTGTTACGGAACACAGTCCCACCTTTTTCGAATAGATACGGAACACAATCACACCTTTTCCACATTGACAAGCTCCACCATCCCTCCATTTCACTCATTGATAAAGAACACAGTCCCACCTTTTAATCATGGATAAATAACACAATTCCACCTTTTTCGCATTGATATGGAACACTGTCGACTCTTTCACTCATTGATAAGAGTCACAGTGCCACCGTTTTCTCATTGATAAGGAACACAATACCACTTTTTCTCATTGATAAGAAACACAATCCACACATTTTCTCATTCATAAGGAACACAATCCACCCTTTTTATCATTGATATAGAACACAATCCCACCTTTTTCTCATTGATAAGGAACACAATTACACCTTTTTCTCATTGATAAAGAACACAGTCCTAACCTTTTTCTCATTGATAAAGAACACAATCACACTTTTTTCTCAATCATACAGAACACAGTCCCACCTTTTTCTCATTGATAAGGAACACAATCCCACCTTTTTCTCATTGATAAAGAACACAGGCCCCCTTTTTCTCATTGAAAAAGAACACAATCCCCCTTTTTCTCATTGAGAAGGAACACAGTCCCACCTTTTTCTCATTGACAAAGAACACAATTCCAACTTTTTCTCATTGATTGGGAACACAGTTGCACCTTTCACTTATTGATAAGGAACACAGTCCCACTGTTTTCTCAATGATAAGGAACACAATCCCACCTTTTTCTCATTGAAAAGGAACACAGTCCCACCATTTTCTCATTGATAAGGAACACAATTTCACCTTTATCTCATTGATAATGATCACAGTCCAACCTTTTTCTCATTGACAAAGAACACAATTCGAACTTTTACTCATTGATTGGGAACACAGTTGCACCTTTCACTTATTGATAAGGAACAGAGTACCACCCTTTTCTCATTGATACGGAAAACAATCCCACCTTTTCCACATTGACAAGCTACACCATCCCACCTTCTTCTCATTGATAAGGAACAAACACCCACATTTCACTCATTGATAATGATCACAGTCCCACCTTTCTCTCATTGATAAGGAACACAATACCACTTTTTCTCATTGATAAGAAACACAATCCACACATTTTCTCATTGATAAGTAACACAATCCACCCTTTTTCTCATTGATAAGGAACTCAATCTCACCTTTTTCTCATTCATACGGAACACAATTCCCCCCTTTTTCTCTTTGATAAGGAACACAACCACCCCTTTTCACATTGATAAGGCACAAAATCCCACCTTTTTCTCATTGATAAGGAACACAATCCCACCTTGTTCTCATTGAAAAGGAACACAGTCCCACACTAATCTCCTTGATAAACAACACCGTCCCACCTTTTTCACATTGATAAGGAACACAATCCCACCTTTTTCTCATTGATAAAGATCACAAACCATTCTTTTTCACATTGATAAGAAACACAGTCCCACCCTTTTCTCATTGGTAAGGAACACAATCCACCCTTTTTCTCATTGATAAGGAACACAATCCCACCTTTTTCTCATTGATAGGGAACCCAATCCTACCTTTTTCTCATTGATAAGGAACACGATCTCCCCTTTTCCACATTGACAAGCTACACTGTCCCACCTTTTTCTCATTGATAAGGAACAAACTCCCACATTTTACTCATTGATAAAGAACACAGTCCCACCTTTTAATCATGGATAAATAACACAATTCCACCTTTTTCTCATTGATATGGAACACTGTCGACTCTTTCACTCATTGATAAGGATCACAGTGCCACCGTTTTCTCATTGATAAGGAACACAATACCACTTTTTCTCATTGATAAGAAACACAATCCACACATTTTCTCATTGATATAGAACACAATACCACCTTTTTCTCATTGATAAGGAACACAATCCCACCTTCTTCTCATTGATAAAGAACACAGGCCCCCTTTTTCTCATTGAAAAAGAACACAATCCCCATTTTTCTCATTGATAAAGAACACAGTCCCAAATTTTTCTCATTGACAAAGAACACAATTCCAACTTTTTCTCATTGATTGGGAACACAATTGCACCTTTCACTCATTGATAAGGAACACAGTCCCACCGTTTTCTCAATGATAAGGGACACAATCCCACCTTTTTCTCATTGAAAAGGAACACAGTCCCACCTTTTTCTCATTGATAAGTAACTCCATCTACACATTTTCTCATTAATACGAAACACATTCCCACCATTTTCTTATTGATAAGGAACACAGTCCCACCCCTTTCTCATTGATAAGGAACACAATCCCACGTTTTTCTCATTCTTAAGGAACACAGTCCCACCCTTTTCTCATTGATAAGGAACACAGTCCCACCCTTTTCTCATTGATACCGAAAACATTCCCAACATTTTCTCATTGATAAGGAACACAGTCCCACCCTTTTCTCATTGATAAGGAACACAATCCCACCTTTTTCTCATTGATAAGGAACACAGTCCTAAATTTTTCTCATTTATATGGAACACAATCACATCTTTTTCTTATTGATAAGAAACACAATCGACCATTTTTCTCATTGATACAGAACACAATCCCACCTTTTTCTCCTTCATACGGAACACAATACACCCTTTTTCTCTTTGATAAGGAACACAACCACCCCTTTTCTCATTGATAAGGAACACAATCCCACCTTTTTCTCATTGATAAGGAACACAATCCCACCTTTTCCTCATTGATTGGAAACACAGTCCCACACTTATCTCATTGATAAACTGCACCGTCCCACCTTTTCACATTGATAAGGAACACAATCCCACCTTTTTCTCATTGATAAAGATCACAATCCACCCTTTGTCTCATTGATAAGGAACACAATCCCACCTTTTTCTCATTGATATGGAACCCAATCCTACCTTTTCTCATTGATAAGGAACACAATCTCACCTTTTCCACATTGACAAGCTACACTGTCCCACCTTTTTCTCATTGATAAGGAACAAACTCCCACATTTTACTCATTGATAAAGAACACAGTCCCACCTTTTAATCATGGATAAATGGCACAATTCCACCTTTTTCTCATTGATATGGAACACGGTTGACTTTTTCACTCATTCATAAGGATCGCAGTTCCACCGTTTTCTCATTGATAAGGAACACAATACCACTTTTCTCATTGATCAGAAACACAATCCACACATTTTCTCATTCATATGAAACACAATCCACCCTTTTTCTCATTGATATAGAACACAATCCCACCTTTTTCTCATTGATAAGGAACACAATTACACCTTTTTCACATTGATAAAGAACACAGTCCTACCCTTTTTTTCATTGATAAAAAACACAATCACACCTTTTTCTCAATCATACAGATCACAGTCCCACCTTTTTCTCATTGGTAAGGAACACAATCCCACCATTTTCTCATTGATAAAGAACATAGGCCCCCTTTTTCTCATTGATAAAGAACGCAATCCCCCTTTTTCTCATTGATAAGGAACACAGTTCCACCCTTTTCTCATTGATAAGGAACACAGTCCCAACTTTTTTCTCATTGATTGGGAACACAGTTGCACCTTTCACTCATTGATAAGGAACACAGTCCCACCGTTTTCTCAATGATAAGGAACACAACCCCACCTTTATCTCATTGATAAGGAACACAGTCCCACCTTTATCTCATTGATAAGGAACACAATCCGTTGTTTTTCTCAATAATAAAGACCACAATCCATCCTTTTTCACATTGATAAGGAACACAGTCCCACCATTTTCTCATTGGTAAGGAACACAATCCACCCTTTTTCTCATTTATAAGGAATAAAATCCTCCTTTTCTCATTGATAAGGAACACAATCCCACCATTTCTCATTCATATGGAAACCAATCCTACATTTTCTCATTGATAAGGAACACAATCTCACCTTTATCTCATTCATAATGATCACAGTCCCACCTTTTTCTCATTGATAAGGAACACAATCCCACCCTTTTCTCATTGATAAGGAACACAATCCACCCTTATTCTCATTTATATGGAACACAATCAACCCTTTATCTCATTGATAAGGATTTCAATCCCACCATTTTCTCATTGATAAAGAACATAGGCCCCCTTTTACTCATTAATAAAGAACACAATCCCCCTTTTTCTCATTGATAAGGAACAGAGTTCCACCCTTTTCTCATTGATATGGAACCCAATCCTACCTTTTTCTCATTGATAAGGAACACAATCTCACCTTTATCTCATTGATAATGATCACACTCCCATCTTTTTCTCCTTGATAAGGAACACATTCCCACCATTTTCTCATTGATAAGGAACGCAATCCACCCTTATTCTAATTTATATGGAACACAATCAACCCTTTATCTCATTGATAAGGAACACAATCCCACCTTTTTCTCATTGGTATGGAACAGAATGCCACCATTTTTTCATTGATAAGGATCACAATCCATCCTTTTACTCATTGATAAGTAACACAGTCCCGTCTTTTTCTCATTGATAAGTAACACAACCCCACCTTTTTCTCATTGATACGGGGCACAATCCCACCTTTTTCTCATTGATAAGGAACACAGTCCCACCTTTTTCTCGTTGGTAAGGAACACAATCTCACCTTTATCTCATTGATAATGATCATTGTCCCACCTTTTTCTCATTGATATGGAACACTGTGGAATCTTTCACTGATTGATAATGATCACAGTCCCACCTTTTTCTCATTGATAAGAAACACAATCCACACATTTTCTCATTGATAAGGAACAGATTCCACCCTTTTTCTCATTGATATAGAACACAATCCCACGTTTTTCTCATTGATATGGAAGACAATTACACCTTTTTCTCATTGATAAAGAACACAGTCCTAACTTTTTTCTCATTTATAAAGAACACAATCACACATTTTACTGAATCATACAGAACACAGTCCCACCTTTTTCTCATTGATAAGGAACACCATCCCACCTTGTTCTCATTGATAAAGAACACAGGCCCCCTTTTTCTCATTGATAAGGAACACAATCCCACCTTTTTCTCATTGTTACGGAACACAGTTCCTTCCTTTTCTCATTTATAAGGAACACAGTCCCAACTTTTTTCTCATTGATTGGGAACACAGTTGCACCTTTCACTCATTGATAAGGAACACAGTCCCACCATTTTCTCAATGATAAGGAACACAACCCCACCTTTTTCTCATTGATAAGGAACACAGTCCCACCTTTATCTCATTGATAAGGAACACAATCCGATGTTTTTCTCAATGATAAAGACCACAATCCATCCTTTTTCACATTGATAAGGGACACAGTCCCACCATTTTCCTCATTGGTAAGGAACACAATCCACCATTTTTCTCATTTATAAGGAATAAAATCCCCCTTTTCTCATTGATAAGGAACACAATCCCACCATTTCTCATTGATATGGAAACCAATCCTACTTTTTCTCATTGATAAGGAACACAATCTCACCTTTATCTCATTGATAATGATCACAGTCCCACCTTTTTCTCATTGATAAGGAACACAATCCCACCCTTTTCTCATTGATAAGGATAACAATCCACCCTTATTCTCATTTATATGGAACACAATCAACCCTTTATCTCATTGATAAGGAACACAATCCCACCATTTTCTCATTGATAAAGAACATAGGCCCCCTTTTTCTCGTTGATAAAGAACACAGGCCCCCTTTTACACATTGATAAAGAACACAATCCCCCTTTTTCTCATTGATAAGGAACACAGTTCCACCCTTTTCTCATTGATATGGAACCCAATCCTACCTTTTTCTCATTGATAAGGAACACAAACTCACCTTTATCTCATTGATAATGATCACAGTCTCACCTTTTTCTCCTTGATAAGGAACACATTCCCACCATTTTCGCATTGATAAGGAACACAATCCACCCTTATTCTAATTTATATGGAACACAATCAACCCTTTATCTCATTGATAAGGAACACAATCCCACCTTTTTCTCATTGGTATGGAACAGAATGCCACCATTTTTTCATTGATAAGGATCACAATCCATCCTTTTACTCATTGATAAGTAACACAGTCCCGCCTTTTTCTCATTGATAAGTAACACAATCCCACCTTTTTCTCATTGATACGGGGCACAATCCCATCTTTTTCTCATTGATAAGGAACACAGTCCCACCTTTTTCTCATTGATAAGGAACACAATCTCACCTTTATCTCATTGATAATGATCATTGTCCCACCTTTTTCTCATTGATATGGAACACTGTGGAATCTTTCACTCATTGATAATGATCACAGTCCCACCTTTTTCTCATTGATAAGAAACACAATCCACACATTTTCTCATTGATAAGGAACAGATTCCACCCTTTTTCTCATTGATATAGAACACAATCCCACGTTTTTCTCATTGATATGGAAGACAATTACACATTTTTCTCATTGATAAAGAACACAGTCCTAACTTTTTTCTCATTTATAAAGAACACAATCACACATTTTTCTGAATCATACAGAACACAGCCCCACCTTTTTCTAATTGATATGGAACACAATACCACATTTTCCACATTGATAAGGAACACAGTCCCACCTTTTTCTCATTGATAAGGAATACCATCCCACCTTGTTCTCATTGATAAAGAACACAGGCCCCCTTTTTCTCATTGATATGGAACACAATCCCACCTTTTTCTCATTGTTACGGAACACAACCCCACCTTTTCCACATTGACAAGCTACACCATCCCACCTTTTTCTCATTGATAAGGAACAAACACCCACATTTTACTCATTGATAATGAACACAGTCCCACCTTTTAATCATGGATAAATGACACAATTCCACCTTTTTCTCAATGATATGGAACACAATACCACTTTTTCTCATTGATAAGAAACACTATCCACACATTTTCTCATTGATAAGGAACACAATCCACCCTTTTTCTCATTGATAAAGAACACAATCCCACCTTTTTCTCATTGATAAGGAACACAATTACACCTTTTTCTCATTGATAAAGAACACAGTCCTAACCTTTTTCTCTTTGATAAAGAACACATTCACACCTTTTTCTCAATCATACAGAACACAGTCCCACCTTTTTCTCATTGATAAGGAATACAATCCCACCTTGTTCTCATTGATAAAGAACATAGGCCCCCTTTTTATCATTGATAAAGAACACAATCCCCCTTTTTCTCATTGATAAGGAACACAGTACCAACTGTTTTCTCATTGACAAAGAACACAATTCCAACTTTTTCTCATTGATTGGGAACACAGTTGCACCTTTCACTCATTGATAAGGAACACAGTCCCACCGTTTTCTCAATGATAAGGAACACAATCCCACCTTTTCTCATTGATAAGGAACACAATCTCACCTTTTTCTCATTGATAAGGAACACCGTCTCTACAATTTCTCATTGATACGGAAAACATTCCCACCATTTTCTCATTGATAAAGAACACAGTCCCACCCTTTTCTCATTCATAAGGAACACAATCCCACCTTTTTCTCATTGATAAGGAACACGGTACCAAATTTTTCTCATTTATATGGAACACAATCCCATCTTTTTCTTATTGATAAATAACACAACCGACCATTTTTCTCATTGATACAGAACACAATCCCACCTTTTTCTCCTTCATACGGAATGCAATCCCACCTTTTCTCATTGATAAGGAACACAATCTCACCTATTTCTCATTGATAAGGAACACCGTCTCTACAATTTCTCATTGATACGGAAAACATTCCCACCATTTTCTCATTGATAAGGAACACAGTCCCACCCTTTTCTCATTGATAAGGAACACAATCCCACCTTTTTCTCATTGATAAGGAACACGGTCCCAAATTTTTCTCATTTATATGGAACACAATCCCATCTTTTTCTTATTGATAAGTAACACAATCGACCATTTTTCTCATTGATACAGAACACAATCCCACCTTTTTCTCATTAATAAGGAACACAATCCCACCTTTTTCTCATTGAAAAGGAACACAGTCCCACACTTATCTCATTGATAAACAATACCGTCCCACCTTTTTCACATTGATAAGGAACCCTATCCCACCTTTTTCTCATTGATAACGATCACAAACCTTCTTTTTTCACATTGATAAGGAACACTGTCCCACCCTTTTCTCATTGAGAAAGAACACAGTCCTAACCTTTTTCTCATTGAGAAAGAACACAATCACATTTTTTTCTCAATCATATAGAACACAGTCCCAAATTTTTCTCAATGATAAGGAACACAATCCCACCTTTTTCTCATTTATAAAGAACACAGGCCCCCTTTTTCACATTGATAACGAACACAAGCCCCCTTTTTCTCATTGATAAGGAACACAGTCCCAACTTTTTTCTCATTAACAAAGAACACAATTCCAACATTTTCTCATTGATTGGGAACACAGTTGCACCTTTCACTCATTGATAAGGAACACAGTCCCACCGTTTTCTCAAAGATAAGGGACACAATCCCACCTTTTTCTCATTGATAAGGAACACCATCTACACATTTTCTCATTAATACGAAATACATTCCCACCATTTTCTTATTGATAAGGAACACAGTCCCACCCTTTTCTCATTGATAAGGAACACAATCCCACGTTTTTCTCATTCATAAGGAACACAGTCCCACCCTTTTCTCATTGATAAGGAACACAGTCCCACCCTTTTCTCATTGATACGGAAAACAATCCCACCTTATTCTCATTGATAAGGAACACAGTCCCAAATTTTTCTCATTTATATGGAACACAATCCCATCTTTTTCTTATTGATAAAGATCACAATCGACCATTTTTCTCATTGATAAGGAACACAATCCCAACTTTTTCTCCTTCATACGGAACACAATCCACTCGTTTTCTCTTTGATAAGGAACACAATCCACCCTTTTTCTCATTGATAAGGAATTCAATCGCACCTTTTTCTCATTCATACGGAACACAATCCCCTCTTTTTCTCTTTGATAAGGAACACAACCACCCCTTTTCTCATTGATAAGGAACACAATCCCACCTTTTTCTCATTGATAAGGAACACAATCCCACCTTTTTCTCATTGAAAAGGACCATAGTCCACACTTGTCTCATTGATAAACAGCACCGTCCCACCTGTTTCACAATGATAAGAAACACAATCCCACCTTTTTATCATTGATAAAGATCACAATCCATCCTTTTTCACATTGATAAGGAACACAATCCACCCTTTTTCTCATTGGTATGGAACACAATCCACCCTTTTTCTCATTGATATAGAACACAATTCCACCTTTTTCTCATTGATATGGAACACAATTACAGCTTTTTCTCATTGATAAAGAACACAGTCCTACCCTTTTTCTCATTGATAAAGAACACAATCACACATTTTTCTCAATCATACAGAACACAATCCCACCTTTTTCTCATTGGTATGGAACAGAATGCCACCATTTTTTCATTGATAAGGATCACAATCCATCCTTTTACTCATTGATAAAGAACATCGTCCCGATTTTTCTCATTGATAAGTAACACATTCCCACCTTTTTCTCATTGATAAGGGGCACAATCCCACTTTTTTCTCATTGATATGGAGCACAATCCTACCTTTTTCTCATTGATAAGGAACGCAATCTCATCTTTATCTCATTCATAATGATCATTGTCCCACCTTTTTCTCATTGATAAGGAACACAATCCCATCTTTTTCTCATTGATAAGCAACACAATTCCACCTTGTTCTCATTGATAAAGAACACAGTCCCAAATTTTTTCTCATTGATAACGAACACAGTCCCACCTTTTTCTCTTTGATACGGAACACAGTCCCACCTTTTTGTAATTGATAAGGAAAAAACTCCCACCTATTACTCATTGATAAAGTACACAGACCCACCTTTTTCTCATTGATAAATAACACAATTCCACCTTTTTCTGATTGATATGGAACACTGTCGATTCTTTCACTCATTGATAATGATCACAGTCCCACCTTTTTCTAATTGATAAGGAACACAATACCATTTTTTCTCATTGATAAGGAAGACAATCCACCCTTTTTCTCATTGATACAGAACACAATCCCACCTTTTTCTCATTGATACAGAACACATTTTTCTCATTGATAAAGAACACAGTCCTAACTTTTTTCTCATTGATAAAGGACACAATCAAACCTTTTTCTCAATCATATAGAACACAGTCCCACCTTTTTCTAATTGATATGGAACACAATACCACATTATTCACATTGATAAAGAACACAGGCCCCCTTTTTCTCACTGATAAAGAACACAATCCCCCTTTTTCTCATTGATAAGGAACAAAGTCCCAACTTTTTTCTCATTGATAAAGAACATAATTCCAACTTTTTCTCATTGATACGGAACACAGTTACACTTTTCACTCATTGATAAGGAACACAGTCCCAACTTTTTTCTCATTGATAACAAACACAATCCCACCTTTTTCTCTTTGATACGGAACACAGTCCCACCTTTTCCACATTGAAAAGCTACACAATCCCACCTTTTTCTCATTGATAAGGAACAAACTCCCACCTTTTATTCATTGATATAGAACACAGTCCCACCTTTTTCTCATTGATAAATAACACAATTCCACCTTTTTCTCATTGATATGGAATACCTTCGACTCTTTCACACATTGATAATGTACACAATCCCACCTTTTTCTCATTGAAAAGAAACACAGTCCCACCCTTTTCTCATTCATAAGGAACACAATCCCACGTTTTTCTCATTCATAAGGAACACAGTCCCACCCTTTTCTCATTGATAAGGAACACAGTCCCACCCTTTTCTCATTGATACGGAAAACAATCCCACCTTATTCTCATTGATAAGGAACACAGTCCCAAATTTTTCTCATTTATATGGAACATAATCCCATCTTTTTCTTATTGATAAAGATCACAATCGACCATTTTTCTCATTGATAAGGAACACAATCCCAACATTTTCTCCTTCATACGAAACACAATCCATTCATTTTCTCTTTGATAAGGAACACAATCCACCCTTTTTCTCATTGATAAGGAATTCAATCGCACCTTTTTCTCATTCATATGGAACACAATCCCCTCTTTTTCTCTTTGATAAGGAACACAACCACCCCTTTTCTCATTGATAAGGAACACAATCCCACCTTTTTCTCATTGATAAGGAACACAATCCCACCTTTTTCTAATTGAAAAGGACCACAGTCCACACTTGTCTCATTGATAAACAGCACCGTCCCACCTGTTTCACATTGATAAGAAACACAATCCCACCTTTTTCTCATTGATAAAGATCACAATCCATCCTTTTTCACATTGATTAGGAACACAATCCAACCTTTTTCTCATTGGTATGGAACACAATCCACCCTTTTTCTCATTGATATAGAACACAATTCCACCTTTTTCTCATTGATATGGAACACAATTACACCTTTTTCTCATTGATAAAGAACACAGTCCTACCCTTTTTCTCATTGATAAAGAACACAATCACACATTTTTCTCAATCATACAGAACACAATCCCACCTTTTTCTCATTGGTATGGAACAGAATGCCACCATTTTTTCATTGATAAAGATCACAATCCATCCTTTTACTCATTGATAAAGAACACCGTCCCAATTTTTCTCATTGATAAGTAACACATTCCCACCTTTTTCTCATTGATAAGGGGCACAATCCCACTTTTTTCTCATTGATATGGAGCACAATCCTACCTTTTTCTCATTGATAAGGAACACAATCTCATCTTTATCTCATTCATAATGATCATTGTCCCACCTTTTTCTCATTGATAAGGAACACAATCCCATCTTTTTCTCATTGATAAGCAACACAATTCCACCTTGTTCTCATTGATAAAGAACACAGTCCCAATTTTTTTCTCATTGATAACGAACACAGTCCCACCTTTTTCTCTTTGATACGGAACACAGTCCCACCTTTTTGTAATTGATAAGGAAAAAACTCCCACCTTTTACTCATTGATAATGATCACAGTCCCACCTTTTTCTAATTGATAAGGAACACAATTCCACCTTTTTCTCATTGATAAGGAAGACAATCCAACCATTTCCTAATTGATAAGGAACACAATCCACCCTTTTTCTCATTGATACAGAACACAATCCCACCTTTTTCTCATTGATACAGAACACATTTTTCACATTGATAAAGAACACAGTCCTAACTTCTTTCTCATTGATATAGGACACAATCAAACCTTATTCTCAATCATATAGAACACAGTCCCACCTTTTTCTAATTGATATGGAACACAATACCACATTATTCACATTGATAAAGAACACAGGCCCCCTTTTTCTCACTGATAAAGAACACAATCCCCCTTTTTCTCATTGATAAGGAACAAAGTCCCAACTTTTTTCTCATTGATAAAGAACATAATTTCAACTTTTTCTCATTGATACGGAACACAGTTACACTTTTCACTCATTGATAAGGAACACAGTCCCAACTTTTTTCTCATTGATAACGAACACAATCCCACCTTTTTCTCTTTGATACGGAACACAGTCCCACCTTTTCCACATTGACAAGCTACACAATCCCACCTTTTTCTCATTGATAAGGAACAAACTCCCACCTTTTATTCATTGATAAAGAACACAGTCCCACCTTTTTCTCATTGATAAATAACACAATTCCACCTTTTTCTCATTGATATGGAATACTGTCGACTCTTTCACACATTGATAAGGATCACAGTGCCACCGTTTTCTCATTGATAAGGAACACAATACCACTTTTTCTCATTGATAAGGAACACAGTCCCAACTTTTTTCTCATTGATAACGAACACAATCCCACCTTTACTCTTTGATACGGAACACAGTCCCACCTTTTCCACATTGACAAGCTACACAATCCCACCTTTTTCTCATTGATAAGGAACAAACTCCCACCTTTTATTCATTGATAAAGAACACAGTCCCACCTTTTTCTCATTGATAAATAACACAATTCCACCTTTTTCTCATTGATATGGAATACTGTCGACTCTTTCACACATTGATAATGTACACAATCCCACCTTTGTCTCATTGATAAGGAACCCAATCCAGCCTTTTTCTCATTGAAATGGAACACAATCCCACCTTTTTGTCATTGATAAGCAACACAATTCCACCTTGTTCTCATTGATAAAGAACACAGTCCCACCTTTTTCGCATTGATAAGGAACAAATTCCCAACTTTTTTCTCATTGATCAAGAACATAATTCCAACTTTTTCTCATTGATACGGAACACAGTTGCACCTTTCACTCATTGATAAGGAACACCGGCCCAACTTTTGTCTCATTGATAACGAACACAATCCCACCTTTTTCTCTTTGATACGGAACACAGTCCCACCTTTTCCACATTGACAAGCTACACAATTCCACCTTTTTCTCATTGATATGGAATACTGTCGACTCTTTCACACATTGATAATGTACACAATCCCACCTTTGTCTCATTGATAAGGAACCCAATCCAGCCTTTTTCTCATTGAAATGGAACACAATCCCACCTTTTTCTCATTGATAAGCAACACAATTCCACCTTGTTCTCATTGATAAAGAACACAGTCCCACCTTTTTCGCATTGATAAGGAACACAGTCCCACCTTTTCCACATTGACAAGCTACACAATCCGACCTTTTTCTCATTGATTAGGAACAAACTCCCACCTTTTACTCATTGATAAAGAACACAGTCCCACCTTTTTCTCATTGATAAATAACACAATTCCATCTTTTTCTCATTGATATGGAACACTGTCGACTCTTTCACTCATTGATAATGTACACAGTCACACCTTTTTCTCATTGATAAGGAACACAATACCACTTTTTCTCATTGATAAGGAACACAATCCATCCATTTTCACATTGATAAGGAACACAGTCCCACCTTTTTCACATTGATAAATAACACAATACCACCTTTTTCTCATTGATAAAGGACACAGGCCCCCTTTTTCTCACTGCTAAAGAACACAATCCCCCTTTTTCTCATTGATAAGGAACAAAGTCCCAACTTTTTTCTCATTGATAAAGAACACAATTCCAACTTTTACTCATTGATATGGAACACAGTTGCACCTTTCACTCACTGATAAGGAACACAGTCCCACCGATTTCTCAATGATAAGGAACACAATCCCATCTTCTTCTCATTGATAAGGAACACAGTCCCATCTTTTTCTCATTGATAAGGAACACCATCTACACTTTTTCTCATTGATACGAAACACATTCCCACCATTTTCTCATTGATAAGGAACAAAGTCCCAACTTTTTGCTTATTGATAAAGAACATAATTCCAACTTTTTCTCATTGATACGGAACATCGTTGCACTTTTCACTCATTGATAAGGAACACAGTCCCAACTTTTTTCTCATTGATAACGAACACAATCCCACCTTTTTCTCTTTGATACGGAACACAGTCCCACCTTTTCCACATTGACAAGCTACACAATCCCACCTTTTACTCATTGATAAAGAACACATTCCCACCTTTTTCTCATTGATAAATAACACAATTCCACCTTTTTCTCATTGATATGGAACACAATACCACTTTTTCTCATTGATAAAGAACACAATCCACCCCTTTTCTCATTGATAAGGAACATAGTCCCACCTTTTTATCATTGATAAATAACACAATACCACATTTTTCACATTGATAAGGAACACAGTACCACCATTTACTCATTGATAAGGAACACAATTTCACCTTTTTCTTATTGATAAATGACACAGGCCCCCTTTTTCTCACTGATAAAGAACACAATCCCCCTTTTTCTCATTGATAAGGAACAAAGTCCCAAATTTTTTCTCATTGATAAGGAACATAATTCCAACTTTTACTCAGTGATATGGAACACAGTTACACCTTTCACTCATTGATAAGGAACACAGTCCCAACTTTTGTCTAATTGATAATGAACACAGTCCCACCTTTTTCTCTTTGATACGGAACACAGTCCCACCTTTTCCACATTGACAAGCTACACAATCCCACCTTTTTCTCATTGATAAGGAACAAACTCCCACCTTTTACTCATTGATAAAGAACACATTCCCACCTTTTTCTCATTGATAAATAACACAATTCGATCTTTTTCTCATTGATATGGAACACTGTCAACTCTTTCACTCATTGATAATGTACACAGCCCCACCTTTTTCTCATTGATAAGGAACACAATACCACTTTTTCTCATTGATAAGGAACACAATCCACCCATTTTCTCATTGATAAGGAACACAGTCCCACCTTTTTCTCATTGATAAATAACACATTACCACATTTTTCACATTGATAAGGAACACAGTACCACCTTTTTCTCATTGAGAAAGGACACAGGCCCGCTTTTTCTCACTGATAAAGAACACAATCCCTCTTTTTCTCATTGATAAGGAACAAAGTCCCAACTTTTTTCTCATTGATAAAGAACACAATTCCAACTTTTACTCATTGATATGGAACACAGTTGCACCTTTCACTCATTGATAAGGAACACAGTCCCACCTTTTTCTCATTGATAAGGAACACCATCTACACTTTTTCTCATTGATATGAAACACATACCCAGCATTTTCTCATTGATAAGGAACACAGTCCCACCCTTTTCTCATTGATAAGGGACACAATCCCACCTTTTTCTCATTGATAAGGAACACAATCAACCATTTTTCTCATTGATACAGAATACAATCCCACCTTTTACTCCTTCATACGGAACACAATCCACCCTTTTTCACTTTGATAAGGAACACAATACACCTATTTTCTCATTGATAAGGAACACAATACCACCTTTTTCACATTGATAAATAACACAATTCCATCTTTTTCTCATTGATAAGGAACACAGTCCCACAATTATCTCATTTATAAACAACACAGTCCCACCTTTTTCTCATTGATAAGGAACACACTCCCACCTTTTTCTCATTGATAAAGATCACAATCCATCCTTTTTCACATTAATAAGGAACACAGTCCCATCCTTTTCTCATTGGTAAGGGACACAATCCACCCTTTTTCTCATTGATAAGGAATAAAATCCCCGTTTTTCTCATTGTTAAGGAACACAGTTCCACCTTTTTCTCATTGATATGGAATCCAATCCTACCTTTTCCTCATTGATAAGGAACACAATCTCACCTTTATCTCATTGATAAGGAACACAATCCACCCATTTTCTCATTTTACGGAACACAATCCACCCTTCATCTGATTGATAAGGAACACAATCCCACCATTTTCTCATTGATAAGGAACACGGTCCCAAATTTTTCTCATTTATGCGGAACACAATCTCATCTTTTTCTTATTGATAAGGAACACAATCAACCATTTTTCTCATTGATACAGAATACAATCCCACCTTTTTCTCATTAATAAGGAACACGGTCCCAAATTTTTCTCATTTATGCGGAACACAATCTCATCTTTTTCTTATTGATAAGGAACACAATCAACCATTTTTCTCATTGATACAGAATACAATCCCACCTTTTTCTCATTAATAAGGAACACGGTCCCAAATTTTTCTCATTTATGCGGAACACAATCTCACCTTTTTCTTATTGATAAGGAACACAATCAACCATTTTTCTCATTGATACAGAATACAATCCCACCTTTTTCTCCTTCATACGGAACACAATCCACCCTTTTTCACTTTGATAAGGAACACAATCCACCTATTTTCTCATTGATAAGGAACACAATACCACCTTTTTCACATTGATAAGTAACACAATTCCATCTTTTTCTCATTGATAAGGAACACAGTCCCACAATTATCTCATTTATAAACAACACAGTCCCACCTTTTTCTCATTGATAAGGAACACACTCCCACCTTTTTCTCATTGATAAAGATCACAATCCATCCTTTTTCACATTAATAAGGAACACAGTCCCACCCTTTTCTCATTGGTAAGGGACACAATCCACCCTTTTTCTCATTGATAAGGAATAAAATCCCCGTTTTTCTCATTGTTAAGGAACACAGTCCCACCTTTTTCTCATTGATATGGAATCCAATCCTACCTTTTTCTCATTGATAAGGAACACAATCTCACCTTTATCTCATTCATAAGGAACACAATCCACCCATTTTCTCATTTTACGGAACACAATCCACCCTTCATCTGATTGATAAGGAACACAATCCCACCATTTTCTCATTGGTATGGAACAGAATGCCACCTTTTTCTCATTGATAAGGGACACAATCCCACCTTTTTCTCTTTGATATGGAACCCAATCCTACCTTTTACTCATTGATAAGGAAAATAATCACACCTTTATCTCATTGATAATGATCACAGTCCCACCTTTTTCTCATTGATAAGGAACAGAATCACACCTTTATCTCATTGATAATGATCACAGTCCCACCTTTTTCTCATTGATAAAGAACACAATACCACTTTTTCTCATTGATAAGGAACACAATCCCACCTTTTTCTCATTGATAAATAACACAATTCCACCTTTTTCTCATTGATATGGAATACTGTCGACTCTTTCACACATTGATAATGTACACAATCCCACCTTTGTCTCATTGATAAGGAACCCAATCCAGCCTTTTTCTCATTGAAATGGAACACAATCCCACCTTTTTCTCATTGATAAGCAACACAATTCCACCTTGTTCTCATTGATAAGGAACACAGTACCACCTTTTTCTCATTGATAAGGAACATTATTCCACCTTTTTCTCATTGATAAATGACACAGGCCCCCTTTTTCTCACTGATAGAGAACACAATCCCCCTTTTTCTCATTGATAAGGAACAAATTCCCAACTTTTTTCTCATTGATAAAGAACATAATTCCAACTTTTTCTCATTGATACGGAACACAGTTGCACCTTTCACTCATTGATAAGGAACACCGGCCCAACTTTTGTCTCATTGATAACGAACACAATCCCACCTTTTTCTCTTTGATACGGAACACAGTCCCACCTTTTCCACATTGACAAGCTACACAATCCGACCTTTTTCTCATTGATTAGGAACAAACTCCCACCTTTTACTCATTGATAAAGAACACAGTCCCACCTTTTTCTCATTGATAAATAACACAATTCCATCTTTTTCTCATTGATATGGAACACTGTCGACTCTTTCACTCATTGATAATGTATACAGTCACACCTTTTTCTCATTGATAAGGAACACAGTCCCACCTTTTTCTCATTGATAAATAACACACTACCACATTTTTCACATTGATAAGGAACACAGTACCACCTTTTTCTCATTGAGAAAGGACACAGGCCCGCTTTTTCTCACTGATAAAGAACACAGTCCCACCTTTTTCTCATTGATAAATAACACAATTCCATCTTTTTCTCATTGATATGGAACACTGTCGACTCTTTCACTCATTGATAATGTACACAGTCACACCTTTTTCTCATTGATAAGGATCACAATACCACTTTTTCTCATTGATAAGGAACACAATCCACCCATTTTCACATTGATAAGGAACACATTCCCATCTTTTTCTCATTGATAAATAACACAATACCACCTTTTTCTCATTGATAAAGGACACAGGCCCCCTTTTTCTCACTGCTAAAGAACACAATCCCCCTTTTTCTCATTGATAAGGAACAAAGTCCCAACTTTTTTCTCATTGATAAAGTACACAATTCCAACTTTTACTCATTGATATGGAACACAGTTGCACCTTTCACTCACTGATAAGGAACACAGTCCCACCGATTTCTCAATGATAAGGAACACAATCCCATCTTTTTCTCATTGATAAGGAACACAGTCCCACCTTTTTCTCATTGATAAGGAACACCATCTACACTTTTTCTCATTGATACGAAATACATTCCCACCATTTTCTCATTGATAAGGAACAAAGTCCCAACTTTTTGCTTATTGATAAAGAACATAATTCCAACTTTTTCTCATTGATACGGAACACCGTTGCACT
Organism: Chiloscyllium plagiosum; assembly: GCF_037043375.1. NCBI lineage: Eukaryota > Metazoa > Chordata > Chondrichthyes > Orectolobiformes > Hemiscylliidae > Chiloscyllium > Chiloscyllium plagiosum. The sequence continues at coordinate 25,199,394 of NW_028270158.1, read as the reverse complement.
TTTCACTCATTGATAAGGAACACAGTCCCAACTTTTTTCTCATTGATGACGAACACAATCCCACCTTTTTCTCTTTGATACGGAACACAGTCCCACCTTTTCCACATTGACAAGCTACACAATCCCACCTTTTACTCATTGATAAAGAACACATTCCCACCTTTTTCTCATTGATAAATAACACAATTCCACCTTTTTCTCATTGATATGGAACACAATACCACTTTTTCTCATTGATAAAGAACACAATCCACCCCTTTTCTCATTGATAAGGAACATAGTCCCACCTTTTTATCATTGATAAATAACACAATACCACATTTTTCACATTGATAAGGAACACAGTACCACCATTTACTCATTGATAAGGAACACAATTCCACCTTTTTCTTATTGATAAATGACACAGGCCCCCTTTTTCTCACTGATAAAGAACACAATCCCCCTTTTTCTCATTGATAAGGAACAAAGTCCCAACTTTTTTCTCATTGATAAGGAACATAATTCCAACTTTTACACAGTGATATGGAACACAGTTACACCTTTCACTCATTGATAAGGAACACAGTCCCAACTTTTGTCTAATTGATAATGAACACAGTCCCACCTTTTTCTCTTTGATACGGAACACAGTCCCACCTTTTCCACATTGACAAGCTACACAATCCCACCTTTTTCTCATTGATAAGGAACAAACTCCCACCTTTTACTCATTGATAAAGAACACATTCCCACCTTTTTCTCATTGATAAATAACACAATTCGATCTTTTTCTCATTGATATGGAACACTGTCAACTCTTTCACTCATTGATAATGTACACAGCCCCACCTTTTTCTCATTGATAAGGAACACAATACCACTTTTTCTCATTGATAAGGAACACAATCCACCCATTTTCTCATTGATAAGGAACACAGTCCCACCTTTTTCTCATTGATAAATAACACATTACCACATTTTTCACATTGATAAGGAACACAGTACCACCTTTTTCTCATTGAGAAAGGACACAGGCCCGCTTTTTCTCACTGATAAAGAACACAATCCCTCTTTTTCTCATTGATAAGGAACAAAGTCCCAACTTTTTTCTCATTGATAAAGAACACAATTCCAACTTTTACTCATTGATATGGAACACAGTTGCACCTTTCACTCATTGATAAGGAACACAGTCCCACCTTTTTCTCATTGATAAGGAACACCATCTACACTTTTTCTCATTGATATGAAACACATACCCAGCATTTTCTCATTGATAAGGAACACAGTCCCACCCTTTTCTCATTGATAAGGGACACAATCCCACCTTTTTCTCATTAATAAGGAACACGGTCCCAAATTTTTCTCATTTATGCGGAACACAATCTCACCTTTTTCTTATTGATAAGGAACACAATCAACCATTTTTCTCATTGATACAGAATACAATCCCACCTTTTTCTCCTTCATACGGAACACAATCCACCCTTTTTCACTTTGATAAGGAACACAATCCACCTATTTTCTCATTGATAAGGAACACAATACCACCTTTTTCACATTGATAAGTAACACAATTCCATCTTTTTCTCATTGATAAGGAACACAGTCCCACAATTATCTCATTTATAAACAACACAGTCCCACCTTTTTCTCATTGATAAGGAACACACTCCCACCTTTTTCTCATTGATAAAGATCACAATCCATCCTTTTTCACATTAATAAGGAACACAGTCCCACCCTTTTCTCATTGGTAAGGGACACAATCCACCCTTTTTCTCATTGATAAGGAATAAAATCCCCGTTTTTCTCATTGTTAAGGAACACAGTCCCACCTTTTTCTCATTGATATGGAATCCAATCCTACCTTTTTCTCATTGATAAGGAACACAATCTCACCTTTATCTCATTCATAAGGAACACAATCCACCCATTTTCTCATTTTACGGAACACAATCCACCCTTCATCTGATTGATAAGGAACACAATCCCACCATTTTCTCATTGGTATGGAACAGAATGCCACCTTTTTCTCATCGATAAGGGACACAATCCCACCTTTTTCTCTTTGATATGGAACCCAATCCTACCTTTTACTCATTGATAAGGAAAATAATCACACCTTTATCTCATTGATAATGATCACAGTCCCACCTTTTTCTCATTGATAAGGAACAGAATCACACCTTTATCTCATTGATAATGATCACAGTCCCACCTTTTTCTCATTGATAAGGAACACAATACCACTTTTTCTCATTGATAAGGAACACAATCCCACCTTTTTCTCATTGATAAATAACACAATTCCACCTTTTTCTCATTGATATGGAATACTGTCGACTCTTTCACACATTGATAATGTACACAATCCCACCTTTGTCTCATTGATAAGGAACCCAATCCAGCCTTTTTCTCATTGAAATGGAACACAATCCCACCTTTTTCTCATTGATAAGCAACACAATTCCACCTTGTTCTCATTGATAAAGAACACAGTCCCACCTTTTTCGCATTGATAAGGAACACAGTACCACCTTTTTCTCATTGATAAGGAACATTATTCCACCTTTTTCTCATTGATAAATGACACAGGCCCCCTTTTTCTCACTGATAGAGAACACAATCCCCCTTTTTCTCATTGATAAGGAACAAATTCCCAACTTTTTTCTCATTGATAAAGAACATAATTCCAACTTTTTCTCATTGATACGGAACACAGTTGCACCTTTCACTCATTGATAAGGAACACCGGCCCAACTTTTGTCTCATTGATAACGAACACAATCCCACCTTTTTCTCTTTGATACGGAACACAGTCCCACCTTTTCCACATTGACAAGCTACACAATCCGACCTTTTTCTCATTGATTAGGAACAAACTCCCACCTTTTACTCATTGATAAAGAACACAGTCCCACCTTTTTCTCATTGATAAATAACACAATTCCATCTTTTTCTCATTGATATGGAACACTGTCGACTCTTTCACTCATTGATAATGTATACAGTCACACCTTTTTCTCATTGATAAGGAACACAGTCCCACCTTTTTCTCATTGATAAATAACACACTACCACATTTTTCACATTGATAAGGAACACAGTACCACCTTTTTCTCATTGAGAAAGGACACAGGCCCGCTTTTTCTCACTGATAAAGAACACAGTCCCACCTTTTTCTCATTGATAAATAACACAATTCCATCTTTTTCTCATTGATATGGAACACTGTCGACTCTTTCACTCATTGATAATGTACACAGTCACACCTTTTTCTCATTGATAAGGAACACAATACCACTTTTTCTCATTGATAAGGAACACAATCCACCCATTTTCACATTGATAAGGAACACATTCCCATCTTTTTCTCATTGATAAATAACACAATACCACCTTTTTCTCATTGATAAAGGACACAGGCCCCCTTTTTCTCACTGCTAAAGAACACAATCCCCCTTTTTCTCATTGATAAGGAACAAAGTCCCAACTTTTTTCTCATTGATAAAGAACACAATTCCAACTTTTACTCATTGATATGGAACACAGTTGCACCTTTCACTCACTGATAAGGAACACAGTCCCACCGATTTCTCAATGATAAGGAACACAATCCCATCTTTTTCTCATTGATAAGGAACACAGTCCCACCTTTTTCTCATTGATAAGGAACACCATCTACACTTTTTCTCATTGATACGAAACACATTCCCACCATTTTCTCGTTGATAAGGAACAAAGTCCCAACTTTTTGCTTATTGATAAAGAACATAATTCCAACTTTTTCTCATTGATACGGAACACCGTTGCACTTTTCACTCATTGATAAGGAACACAGTCCCAACTTTTTTCTCATTGATGACGAACACAATCCCACCTTTTTCTCTTTGATACGGAACACAGTCCCACCTTTTCCACATTGACAAGCTACACAATCCCACCTTTTACTCATTGATAAAGAACACATTCCCACCTTTTTCTCATTGATAAATAACACAATTCCACCTTTTTCTCATTGATATGGAACACAATACCACTTTTTCTCATTGATAAAGAACACAATCCACCCCTTTTCTCATTGATAAGGAACATAGTCCCACCTTTTTATCATTGATAAATAACACAATACCACATTTTTCACATTGATAAGGAACACAGTACCACCATTTACTCATTGATAAGGAACACAATTCCACCTTTTTCTTATTGATAAATGACACAGGCCCCCTTTTTCTCACTGATAAAGAACACAATCCCCCTTTTTCTCATTGATAAGGAACAAAGTCCCAACTTTTTTCTCATTGATAAGGAACATAATTCCAACTTTTACACAGTGATATGGAACACAGTTACACCTTTCACTCATTGATAAGGAACACAGTCCCAACTTTTGTCTAATTGATAATGAACACAGTCCCACCTTTTTCTCTTTGATACGGAACACAGTCCCACCTTTTCCACATTGACAAGCTACACAATCCCACCTTTTTCTCATTGATAAGGAACAAACTCCCACCTTTTACTCATTGATAAAGAACACATTCCCACCTTTTTCTCATTGATAAATAACACAATTCGATCTTTTTCTCATTGATATGGAACACTGTCAACTCTTTCACTCATTGATAATGTACACAGCCCCACCTTTTTCTCATTGATAAGGAACACAATACCACTTTTTCTCATTGATAAGGAACACAATCCACCCATTTTCTCATTGATAAGGAACACAGTCCCACTTTTTCTCATTGATAAATAACACATTACCACATTTTTCACATTGATAAGGAACACAGTACCACCTTTTTCTCATTGAGAAAGGACACAGGCCCGCTTTTTCTCACTGATAAAGAACACAATCCCTCTTTTTCTCATTGATAAGGAACAAAGTCCCAACTTTTTTCTCATTGATAAAGAACACAATTCCAACTTTTACTCATTGATATGGAACACAGTTGCACCTTTCACTCATTGATAAGGAACACAGTCCCACCTTTTTCTCATTGATAAGGAACACCATCTACACTTTTTCTCATTGATATGAAACACATACCCAGCATTTTCTCATTGATAAGGAACACAGTCCCACCCTTTTCTCATTGATAAGGGACACAATCCCACCTTTTTCTCATTAATAAGGAACACGGTCCCAAATTTTTCTCATTTATGCGGAACACAATCTCACCTTTTTCTTATTGATAAGGAACACAATCAACCATTTTTCTCATTGATACAGAATACAATCCCACCTTTTTCTCCTTCATACGGAACACAATCCACCCTTTTTCACTTTGATAAGGAACACAATCCACCTATTTTCTCATTGATAAGGAACACAATACCACCTTTTTCACATTGATAAGTAACACAATTCCATCTTTTTCTCATTGATAAGGAACACAGTCCCACAATTATCTCATTTATAAACAACACAGTCCCACCTTTTTCTCATTGATAAGGAACACACTCCCACCTTTTTCTCATTGATAAAGATCACAATCCATCCTTTTTCACATTAATAAGGAACACAGTCCCACCCTTTTCTCATTGGTAAGGGACACAATCCACCCTTTTTCTCATTGATAAGGAATAAAATCCCCGTTTTTCTCATTGTTAAGGAACACAGTCCCACCTTTTTCTCATTGATATGGAATCCAATCCTACCTTTTTCTCATTGATAAGGAACACAATCTCACCTTTATCTCATTCATAAGGAACACAATCCACCCATTTTCTCATTTTACGGAACACAATCCACCCTTCATCTGATTGATAAGGAACACAATCCCACCATTTTCTCATTGGTATGGAACAGAATGCCACCTTTTTCTCATCGATAAGGGACACAATCCCACCTTTTTCTCTTTGATATGGAACCCAATCCTACCTTTTACTCATTGATAAGGAAAATAATCACACCTTTATCTCATTGATAATGATCACAGTCCCACCTTTTTCTCATTGATAAGGAACAGAATCACACCTTTATCTCATTGATAATGATCACAGTCCCACCTTTTTCTCATTGATAAGGAACACAATACCACTTTTTCTCATTGATAAGGAACACAATCCCACCTTTTTCTCATTGATAAATAACACAATTCCACCTTTTTCTCATTGATATGGAATACTGTCGACTCTTTCACACATTGATAATGTACACAATCCCACCTTTGTCTCATTGATAAGGAACCCAATCCAGCCTTTTTCTCATTGAAATGGAACACAATCCCACCTTTTTCTCATTGATAAGCAACACAATTCCACCTTGTTCTCATTGATAAAGAACACAGTCCCACCTTTTTCGCATTGATAAGGAAAACAGTACCACCTTTTTCTCATTGATAAGGAACATTATTCCACCTTTTTCTCATTGATAAATGACACAGGCCCCCTTTTTCTCACTGATAGAGAACACAATCCCCCTTTTTCTCATTGATAAGGAACAAATTCCCAACTTTTTTCTCATTGATAAAGAACATAATTCCAACTTTTTCTCATTGATACGGAACACAGTTGCACCTTTCACTCATTGATAAGGAACACCGGCCCAACTTTTGTCTCATTGATAACGAACACAATCCCACCTTTTTCTCTTTGATACGGAACACAGTCCCACCTTTTCCACATTGACAAGCTACACAATCCGACCTTTTTCTCATTGATTAGGAACAAACTCCCACCTTTTACTCATTGATAAAGAACACAGTCCCACCTTTTTCTCATTGATAAATAACACAATTCCATCTTTTTCTCATTGATATGGAACACTGTCGACTCTTTCACTCATTGATAATGTACACAGTCACACCTTTTTCTCATTGATAAGGAACACAATACCACTTTTTCTCATTGATAAGGAACACAATCCACCCATTTTCACATTGATAAGGAACACAGTCCCACCTTTTCCACATTGATAAATAACACAATACCACCTTTTTCTCATTGATAAAGGACACAGGCCCCCTTTTTCTCACTGCTAAAGAACACAATCCCCCTTTTTCTCATTGATAAGGAACAAAGTCCCAACTTTTTTCTCATTGATAAAGAACACAATTCCAACTTTTACTCATTGATATGGAACACAGTTGCACCTTTCACTCACTGATAAGGAACACAGTCCCACCGATTTCTCAATGATAAGGAACACAATCCCATCTCTTTCTCATTGATAAGGAACACAGTCCCACCTTTTTCTCATTGATAAGGAACACCATCTACACTTTTTCTCATTGATACGAAACACATTCCCACCATTTTCTCATTGATAAGGAACAAAGTCCCAACTTTTTGCTTTTTGATAAAGAACATAATTCCAACTTTTTCCCATTGATACGGAACACCGTTGCACTTTTCACTCATTGATAAGGAACACAGTCCCAACTTTTTTCTCATTGATAACGAACACAATCCCACCTTTTTCTCTTTGATACGGAACACAGTCCCACCTTTTCCACATTGACAAGCTACACAATCCCACCTTTTTCTCATTGATAAAGATCACAATCCATCCTTTTACACATTAATAAGGAGCACAGTCCCACCATTTTCTCATTGGTAAGGAACATAATTCATCCATTTCCTCATTGATAAGGAATACAATCCCCCCTTTTCACATTGATAAGGAACACAGTCCCACCTTTTTCTCATTGATATGGAATCAAAATACCACCTTTTACTCATTGATAAGAAATACAATCTCACCTTTATCTCATTGATAATGAACACAATCCACCCTTTCTTCTCATTGATACGGAACACAATCCACCCTTTACCTCATTGATACGGAACACAATCCCACCTTTTTCTCATTGGTATGGAACAGAATGCCACCATATTCTCATTGATAAGGATCACAAACCATCCTTTTTCCTCATTGATAAAGACCACAGTCCCGCCTTTTTCTCATTGATAAGGAACACAATCCCACCTTTCTCTCATTGATAAGGGTCACAATCCCACCTTTTTCTCATTGATATGGAACCCAAACCTACCTTTTACTCATTCATAAGGAACATAATCACACCTTTATCTCATTGATAATGATCACAGTCCCACCTTTTTATCATTCATAAGGAACACAATCCAACCTTTTTCTCAATTTTATGGAACACAATCCACCCTTTTTCTCATTGATAAGGATCATAGTCCCACCTTTTTCTCATTGGTAAGGAACACAATACCTCATTTTCTCACTTATAAGGAACACAATCCACACATTTTCTCATTGTTAAGGAACACAATCCACCCTTTTTCTCATTGAAATGGAACACAATCCCACCTTTTTCTCATTGATAAGCAACACAATTCCACCTTGTTCTCATTGAAAAAGAACACAGTCCCACCTTTTTCGCATTGAAGCGGAACACAATCCCACCTCTGCCACATTGAAAAGCTACACAGTCCCACCTTTTTCTCATTGATAAGGAACAAACTCGCACCTTTTACTCATTGATAAAGAACACAGACCCACCTTTTTCTCATTGATAAATAACACAATTCCACCTTTTTCTCATTGATATAGAACACTGTCGACTCTTTCACTCATTGATAATGATCACAGTCCCACCTTTTTCTCATTGATAAGGAACACAATACCACTTTTTCTCATTGATATGGAATCCAATACCACCTTTTACTCATTGATAAGAAACACAATATCACCTTTATCTCATTGATAATGAACACAATCCACCCTTTTTCTCATTGATATGGAACACAATCCCACCTTTTTCTCAGTGGTATGGAACAGAATGCCACCATTTTCTCATTGATAAGGACCACAATCCATCCTTTTTCCTCATTGATAAAGAACACAGTCTTGCCTTTTTCTGATTGATAAGGAACACAATCCCACCTTTTTCTCATTGATAAGGGACACAATACCACCTTTTTCTCATTGATAAGGGACACAGTCCCACCTTTTTCTCATTGATACGGAACACAATCCACCCTTTATCTCATTGATACGGAACACAATCCCACCTTTTTCTCATTGGTATGGAACAGAGTGCCACCATATTCTCATTGATAAGGATCACAATCCATCCTTTTTCTCATTGATAAAAAACACAGTCCCGCCTTTTTCTCATTGATAAGGAACACAATCCACCCTTTTTCTCATTGATAAATAACACAATACCACATTTTTCACATTGATAAGGAACACAGTACCACCTTTTTCTCATTAATAAGGAACACAGTCCCACCATTTTCTCATTGGTAAGGAACACAATGCACCCATTTTCTCATTGATAAGGAATACAATCCCCCCTTTTCACATTGATAAGGAACACAGTCCCACCTTTTTCTCATTGATATGGAATCCAATACCACCTTTTACTCATTGGTAAGAAACACAATCTCACCTTTATCTCATTGATAAGGAACACAATCCACCCTTTTTCTCATTGGTAAGGAACACAATCCACCCTTTATCTCATGATATGGAACACAATCCCACCTTTTTCTCATTGATAAGCAACACAATTCCACCTTGTTCTCATTGATAAGGAACACAATCTCACATTTATCTCATTGATAATGATCACAGTCCCACCTTTTTCTCATTGATAAGGAACACAATCCCACCTTTTTCTCATTGATAAGGAACACAATCCACCCTTATTCTTATTTATATGGAAGACAATCAACCCTTTATCTCAATGATAAGGAACACAATCCCGCCTTTTTCTCATTGGTATGGAACAGAATGCCACCATTTTCTCATTGATAAGGATCACAATCCATCCTTTTTCTCATTGAAAAAGAACACAATCCCACCTTTTTCTCATTGATAAGGAACACAGTCACATCTTTTTCGCATTGATAAGGAACACAATACCACTTATTCTCATTGATAAGGAACACAATCCACCCTTTTTCTCATTGATACGGAACACAATCCCCACCTGTTTCTCATTGTTAATGAACACAATTACACATTTTTCTCATTGATAAAGAACACAGTCCTAACTTTTTTCTTATTGATAAAGAACACAATCACACCTTATTCTCAATCATACAGAACACAGTCCCACCTTTATCTAATTGATACGGAACACAATACCACCTTTTTCTCATTGATAAGGAACATAGGCCCGCTTTTTCTCACTGAAAAAGAACACAATCCCCCCTTTTTCTCATTGATAACGAACAAAGTCCCAACTTTATTTCTCATTGATCGGGAACTCAGTTGCAACTTTCTCTCATTGATAAGGAACACAGTCTCACCGATTTCTCAATGATAAGGAACACATTCCCACTTTTTTCACATTGATACGGAACACATTCCCACCCTTTTCTCATTGATAAGGAACACAGTCCCACCTTTTTCTCATTGATAAGGAACACAGTCCCAAATTTTTCTCATTTATATGGAACACAATCTCATCTTTTTCTTATTGATAAGGAACACAATCAAACATTTTTCTCATTGATACGAACACAATCCCAACTTTTTTTCCTTCATACGGAACACAATCCCCCCTTTTTCTCATTGATAAGGAACACAATCCTCCTATTTTCTCATTGATAATGAACACAATCCCACCTTTTTCTCATTGATAAGGAACACAATCCCACCTTTTTCTCCTTCATAAGGAACACAATCCCCCCTTTTTCTCATTGATAAGGAACACAATCCTCCTATTTTCTCATTGATAATGAACACAATCCACCCTTTTTCTCATTGATAATGAACACAATCCACCCTTTTTCTCATTGATAAGGAACACAATCCACCTTTTTCTCATTGATAAGGGACACAATCCCACCTTTTTCTCATTGATATGGAATCCAATACCACCTTTTACTCATTGATAAGAAACACAATATCACCTTTATCTCATTGATAATGAACACAATCCACCCTTTTTCTCATTGATAAATAACACAATATCACATTTTTCACATTGATAAGGAACACAGTACCACCTTTTTCTCAATAATAAGGAACACAGTCCCACCATTTTCTCATTGGTAAGGAACACAATCCACCCATTTACGGATTGTTAAGGAACACAATCCACCCTTTTTCTCATTGATATGGAACACAATCCCACCTTTTTCTCATTGATAAGCAACACAATTCCAACTTGTTCTCATTGGTAAGGAACACAGTCCCAACTTTTTTCTCACTGATAACGAACACAATCCCACCTTTTTCTCTTTGATACGGAACACAGTCCCACCTTTTCCACATTGACAAGCTACTCAATCCCGCCTTTTTCTCATTGATAAGGAACAAACTCCCACCTTTTACTCATTGATAAAGAACACAGCCCCACCTTTTTCTCATTGATAAATAACACAATTCCACCTTTTTCTCATTGATATGGAACACTGTCGACTCTTTCACTCATTGATAATGTACACAGTCCCACCTTTTTCTCATTGATAAGGAACACAATACCACTTTTTCTCATTGATAAGGAACACAATCCCACCTTTTTCTCATTGATAAGGAACACAATACCACTTTTTCTCATTGATAAGGAACACAATCCACCCATTTTCTCATTGATAAGGAACACAGTCCCACCTTTTTCTCATTGATAAATAACACAATACCACATTTTTCACAATGATAAGGAACACAGTACCACCTTTTTCTCATTGATAAGGAACACAATTCCACCTTTTTCTCATTGATAAAGAACACAGGCCCCCTTTTTCTCCCTGAAAAAGAACACAATCCTCCTTTTTCTCATTGATAAGGAAAAATGTCCCAAATTTTTTGGCATTGATAAAGAACATAATTCCAACTTTTACTCATTGATATGGAACACAGTTGCACCTTTCACTCATTGATAAGGAACACAGTCTCACTGTTTTCTCAATGATAAGGAACACAATCTCATTTTTTTCTCATTGATAAGGAACACAGTCCCACCTTTCACTCATTGATAAGGAACACAGTCTCACTGTTTTCTCAATGATAAGGAACACAATCTCATTTTTTTCTCATTGATAAATAACACAATTCCACCTTTTTCTCATTGATATGGAACACTGTCGACTCTTTCACTCATTGATAATGTACACAGTCCCACCTTTTTCTCATTGATAAGGAACACAATACCACTTTTTCTCATTGATAAGGAACACAATCCCACCTTTTTCTCATTGATAAATAACACAATACCACATTTTTCACAATGATAAGGAACACAGTCCCACCCTTTTCTCATTGATAAGGAACACAATCCCACCTTTTTCTCATTGATAAGGAACACGGTCCCAAATTTTTCTCATTTATGCGGAACACAATCTCATCATTTCCTTATTGATAAGGAACACCATCCCACCTTTTTCATCTTCATACGGACTACAATCCACCCTTTTTCTCTTTGATAAGGAACACAATCCACCTATTTTCTCATTGATAAAGAACACAATCCCACCTTTTTCTCATTGATAAGGAACACAATCCCACCTTTTTCTCATTGGTAAAGATCACAATCCATCCTTTTACACATTAATAAGGAACACATTCCCACCATTTTCTAATTGGTAAGGAACACAATCCACCCATTTTCTCATTGATAAGGAATACAATCCACCCTTTTCACATTGATAAGGAACACAGTCCCACCTTTTTCTCATTGATATGGAATCCAATACCACCTTTTACTCATTGATAAGAAACACAATCTCACCTTTATCTCATTGATAAGGAACATAATCCACCCTTTTTCTCATTTTACGGAACACAATCCACCCTTTATCTCATTGATAAGGAACACAAACCCACCTTTTTCTCATTGGTATGGAACAGAATGCCACCTTTTCCTCTTTGATATGGAACCGAATCCTACCTTTTACTCATTGATAAGGAACATAATCACACCTTTATCTCATTGATAATGATCACAGTCCCACCTTTTTCTCATTGACAAGGAACATAATCACACCTTTATCTCATTGATAATGATCACAGTCCCACCTTTTTCTCATTGTTAAGGAACACAATCCACCCTTTTTCGCATTGATAAGGGACACAATCCCACCTTTATCTCTTTGATATGGAACCCAATCCTACCTTTTACTCATTGATAAGGAACATAATCACACCTTTATCTCATTGATAATGATCACAGTCCCACCTTTTTCTCATTGATAAGGAACACAGTTGCACCTTTCACTCCTTGATAAGGATCACAATCCATCCTTTTACACATTAATAAAGAACACAGTCCCACCATTTTCTCATTGGTAAGGAACACAATCCACCCATTTTCTCATTGGTAAAGATCACAATCCATCCTTTTACACATTAATAAGGAACACATTCCCACCATTTTCTAATTGGTAAGGAACACAATCCACCCATTTTCTCATTGATAAGGAATACAATCCACCCTTTTCACATTGATAAGGAACACAGTCACAAATTTTTCTCATTTATGCAGAACACAATCTCATCATTTCCTTATTGATAAGGAACACAATCCCACCTTTTTCATCTTCATACGGACTACAATCCGCCCTTTTTCTCTTTGATAAGGAACACAATCCACCTATTTTCTCATTGATAAAGAACACAATCCCACCTTTTTCTCATTGATAAGGAACACAATCCCACCTTTTTCTCATTGGTAAAGATCACAATCCATCCTTTTACACATTAATAAGAAACACATTCCCACCATTTTCTAATTGGTAAGGAACACAATCCACCCATTTTCTCATTGATAAGGAATACAATCCACCCTTTTCACATTGATAAGGAACACAGTCCCACCTTTTTCTCATTGATATGGAATCCAATACCACCTTTTACTCATTGATAAGAAACACAATCCCACCTTTATCTCTTTGATATGGAACCCAATACAACCTTTTACTCATTGATAAGGAACATAATCACACCTTTATCTCATTGATGATGATCACAGTCCCACCTTTTTCTCATTGATAAGGAACACAATCCCACCTTTTTCTCATTGATAAGGATCACAATCCATCCTTTTACACATTAATAAAGAACACAGTCCCACCATTTTCTCATTGGTAAGGAACACAATCCACCCATTTTCTCATTGATAAGGAATACAATCCCCCCTTTTCACATTGATAAGGAACACAGTCCCACCTTTTTCTCATTGATATGGAATCCAATACCACCTTTTACTCATTGATAAGAAACACAATCTCACCTTTATCTCATTGATAAGGAACACAATCCACACTTTTTCTCATTTTACAGAACACAATCCACCCTTCTTCTCATTGATAAGGAACACAATCCCACCTTTTTCTCATTGGTATGGAACAGAATGCCACCTTTCTCTCTTTGATATGGAACCCAATCCTACCTTTTACTCATTGATAAGGAACATAATCACACCTTTATCTCATTGATAATGATCACAGTCCCACCTTTTTCTCATTGATAAGCAACACAATCCAACCTTTTTCGCATTGATAAGGAACACAATCCACCCTTTTTCTCATTGGTATGGAACACAATGCACACTTTATCTCAATGATAGGGATGACAGTCCCACCTTTTTCTCATTGATAAGGAACACAATACCTCATTTTCTCACGTATACGGAACACAATCCACCCATTTTCTCATTGTTAAGAAACACAATCCAGCCTTTTTATCATTGATATGGAACACAATTCCACCTTTTTCTCATTGATATGGAACACTGTCGACTCTTTCACTCATTGATAATGATCACAGTCCCACCTTTTTCTCATTGATAAGGAATACAATACCACTTTTTCTCATTGATAAGAAACACAATCCACACATTTTCTCATTGATATGGAACACTGTCGACTCTTTCACTCATTGATAAAGAACACACTCCCACCTTTTTCTCATTGATACGGAACACAATCCCACCTTTTCCACTTTGATAAAGATCACAATCCATCCTTTTTCACACTAAAAAGGAACACAGTCCCACCCTTTTCTCATTGGTAAGGGACACAATCCACCCTTTTCCTCATTGATAAGGAACACAATCTCACCTTTATCTCATTGATAAGGAACACAATACCACTTTTTCTCATGGATAAGAAACACAATCCACACATTTTCTCATTGATAAGGAACACAATCCACCCTTTTTCTCATTGATAAAGAACACAACCCCACCTTTTTCTCTTTGATAAGGAACACAATTACACCTTTTTCTCATTGATAAAGAACACAGGCCCCCTTTTTCTCATTGACAAATTACACAAACCCTATTTTTCTCATTGATAAGGAACACAGTCCCAACGTTTTACTCATTGATAAAGAACACAATTCCACATTGTTCTCATTGATTCGGAACACAGTTGCACCTTTCACTCATTGATAAGGAACACAGTCACACTGTTTTCTCAATGATAAGGAACACAATCCCACCTTTTTCTCATTGATAAATAACACAATTCCACCTTTTTCTCATTGATATGGAACACTGTCGACTCTTTCACTCATTGATAATGATCACAGTCCCACCTTTTTCTCATTGATAAGGAACACAATCCACCCATTTTCTCATTGATAAGGAGCACAATCCACCCTTTTTCTCATTGATACAGAACACAATGACACATTTTTCTCATTGATAAAGAACACAGTCCTAACTTTTTTCTCATTGATAAAGGACACAATCACACCTTTTTCTCAATCATATAGAACAAAGTCCCACCTTTTTCTAATTGATACGGAATACAATACCACCTTTTCACATTGATAAGGAACACAGTCCCACCTTTTTCTCATTGATAAGGAACACAATTCCACCTTTTTCTCATTGATAAAGAACACAGGCCCCCTTTTTCTCACTGATAAAGAACACAATCCCCTTTTTCTCATTGATAAGGAACGAAGTCTCAACTTTTCTCGCATTGATTAAGGACATAATTCCAACTTTTTCTCATTGATACGGAACACAGTTGCACTTTTCACTCATTGATAAGGAACACAGACCCTACTTTTTTCTCACTGATAACGAACACAATCCCACCTTTTCCACTTTGATAAAGATCACAATCCATCCTTTTTCACACTAAAAAGGAACACAGTCCCACCTTTTTCTCATTGATAAATAACACAATACCACATTTTTCACAATGATAAGGAACACAGTACCACCATTTTCTCATTGTTAAGAAACACAATCCAGCCTTTTTATCATTGATATGGAACACAATTCCACCTTTTTCACATTGATAAAGATCACAATCCATCCTTTTTCACACTAATAAGGAACACAGTCCCACCCTTTTCTCATTGGTAAGGGACACAATCCACCCTTTGTCTCATTGATAAGGAACACAATCTCACCTTTATCTCATTGATAAGGAACACAATACCACTTTTTCTCATGGATAAGAAACACAATCCACACATTTTCTCATTGATAAGGAACACAATCCACACTTTTTCTCATTGATAAAGAACACAACCCCACCTTTTTCTCTTTGATAAAGAACACAATTACACCTTTTACTCATTGATAAAGAACACAGGCCCCCTTTTTCTCATTGACAAAGTACACAAACCCCCTTTTTCTCATTGATAAGGAACACAGTCCCAACTTGTTACTCATTGATAAAGAACACAATTCCACCTTGTTCTCATTGATTCGGAACACAGTTGCACCTTTCACTCATTGATAAGGAACACAATCACACTGTTTTCTCAATGATAAGGAACACAATCCCACCTTTTTCTCATTGATAAGGAACACAGTCACACCTTTTTCTCATTGATAAGGAACACAATCCCACCTTTTTCTCATTGAAACGAACACAGTCCCACCCTTTTCTCATTGATAAGGAACACAATCCCACCTTTTTCTCATTGATAAGGAACACGGTCCCAAATTCTTCTCATTTATGCGGAACACAATCTCATCTTTTTCTTATTGATATGGAACACAATCGACCATTTTTCTCATTGACACAGAACACAATCCCACCTTTTTCTCCTTCATACGGAACACAATCCACCCTTTTTCTCTTTGATAAGGAACACAATCCACCTATTTTCTCATTGATAATGAACACAATCCCACCTTTTTTCTCATTGGAAAGGAACACAGTCCCACAATTATCTCATTTATGAAAAACACAGTCCCACCTTTTTCTCATTGATAAGGAACACAATCCCAGCTTTTTCTCATTGATAAGGAACACCGTCTACACATTTTCTCATTGATACGGAACACATTCCCACCATTTTCTCATTGATAAGGAACACAGTCCCACCCTTTTCTCATTGATAAGGAACACAATCCCACCCTTTTCTCATTGATAAGTAACACGGTACCAAATTTTTCTCATTTATACGGAACACAATCCCATCTTTTTCTTCTTGATAAGGAACACAATCGACCATTTTCTCATTGATACAGAACACAATCCCACCTTTTTCTCCTTCATATGGAACACAATCCACCCTTTTTCTCTTTGATAAGGAACACAATCCACCCATTGTCTCATTGATAAGGAACACAATCCCACCTTTTTCTCATTGAAAAGAACACAGTCCCACACTTAACCCATTGATAAACAACACAGTCCCACCTTTTTCTCATTGATAAGGAACACAATCCCACCTTTTTCTCATTCATACGGAACACAATCCACCCTTTCTCTCTTTGATAAGGAATACAATCCCACCTTTTTCTCATTGATAAGGAACACAATCACACCTTTATCTCATTGATAATGATCACAGTCCCACCTTTTTCTCATTGATAAGGAACACAATCACACCTTTTTCTCATTGATAAAGATAACAATCTATCCTTTTTCACATTAATAAGGAACACACTCCCACCCTTTTCTCATTGGTAAGGAACACAATCCAAACTTTTTCTCATTGATAAGGAATAAAATCCCCACTTTTCTCGTTGATAAGGAACAGAATCCCACCTTTTTCTCATTGATATGGAATCCAATGCTACGTTTTCTCATTGATAAGGAACACAATCTCACCTTTATCTCATTGATAATGATCACAGTCCCACCTTTCTCTCATTGATAAGGAATACAATCCCCACTTTTCTCATTGATAAGGAACACTGTCCCACCATTTTCTCATTGATAAGGATCACAATCCATCCTTTTTCTCATTGATAAGGAACACAATCCACCCATTTTCTCATTGTTAAGGAACACAATCTACCCTTTTTCTCATTGATACAGAACACAATCCCACATTTTTCTCATTGATACAGAACACAATTACACCTTTTCCTCATTGATAAAGAACAGTCCTAACTTTTTTCTCATTGATAAAGGACACAATCACACCTTTTTCTCAATCATATAGAACACAGTCCCACCGTTTTCTAATTGATACAGAACACTATACCACATTTTTCGCATTGATAAGGAACACAGTCCCACCTTTTTCTCATTGATAAGGAACACAATTCCACCTTTTTCTCATTGAAAAAGAACACATGCCCCCTTTTTCTCATTGATAAGGATCAAAGTCCAAACTTTTTTCTCATTGATAAAGAACACAATTCCACCTTGTTCTCATTGATTCGGAACACAGTTGCACCTTTCACTCATTGATAAGGAACACCGTCACACTGTTTTCTCAATGATAAGGAACACAATCCCACCTCTTTCTCATTGATAAGGAACACAGTCCCACCTTTTTCTCATTGATAAGGAACACAATCCCACTTTTTTCTCATTGATAAGGAACACCGTCTACACATTTTCTCATTGATAAGGAACACAGTCCCACCATTTTCTCATTGATAACGAACACAATCCCACCTTTTGCTCCTTCATACGGAACACAATCCACCCTTTTTCTCATTGATAAGGAACACAATCCAACCTTTGTCTCATTGATAAGGAACACAATCCCACCTTTTTCTCATTCATATGGAACACAATCCCACCATTTTCTCATTGATAAGGAACACAACCACCCCTTTTCTCATTGATAAGGAACACAACCACCCCTTTTCTCATTGATAAACAACACATTCCCACCTTTTTCTCATTGATAAGGAACACAATCCCACCTTTTTCTCATTGATAAGCAACACAATCCAACCTTTTTCGCATTGATAAGGAACACAATCCACCCTTTTTCTCATTGGTATGGAACACAATGCACACTTTATCTCAATGATAGGGATGACAGTCCCACCTTTTTCTCATTGATAAGGAACACAATACCTCATTTTCTCACGTATACGGAACACAATCCACCCATTTTCTCATTGTTAAGAAACACAATCCAGCCTTTTTATCATTGATATGGAACACAATTCCACCTTTTTCTCATTGATATGGAACACTGTCGACTCTTTCACTCATTGATAATGATCACAGTCCCACCTTTTTCTCATTGATAAGGAACACAATACCACTTTTTCTCATTGATAAGAACACAATCCACCCATTTTCTCATTGATAATGAATACAATCCCCCCTTTTCACATTGATAAGGAACACAGTCCCACCTTTTTCTCATTGATATGGAATCCAATACCACCTTTTACTCATTGATAAGAAACACAATATCACCTTTATCTCATTGATAATAAACACAATCCACCCTTTTTCTCATTGATAAATAACACAATATCACATTTTTCACATTGATAAGGAACACAGTACCACCTTTTGCTCATTAATAAGGAACACAGTCCCACCATTTTCTCATTGGTAAGGAACACAATCCACCCATTTTCTCATTGATAAGGAATACAATCCCCCCCTTTTCACATTGATAAGGAACACAGTCCCACCTTTTTCTCATTGATAAGGAACACAATCCCACCATTTTCTCATTGATAAAGATAACAATCCATCCTTTTTCACATTAATAAGGAACACAGTCCCACCATTTTCTCATTGGTAAGGAACACAATTCACCCATTTTCTCATTGATAAGGAATACAATCCCCCCTTTTCACATTGATAAGGAACACAGTCCCACCTTTTTCTCATTGATATGGAATCAAAATACCACCTTTTACTCATTGATAAGAAATACAATCTCACCTTTATCTCATTGATAATGAACACAATCAACCCTTTTTTCTCATTGATACGGAACACAATCCACCCTTTATCTCATTGATACGGAACACAATCCCACCTTTTTCTCAGTGGTATGGAACAGAATGCCACCATATTCTCATTGATAAGGATCACAATCCATCCTTTTTTCATTGATAAAGAACACAGTCCCGCCTTTTTCTCATTGATAAGGAACACAATCCCACCTTTTTCTCATTGATAAGGGACACAATCCCACCTTTTTCTCATTTATATGGAACCCAAACCTACCTTTTACTCATTCATAAGGAACATAATCACACCTTCATCTCATTGATAATTATCACAGTCCCACCTTTTTCTCATTGATAAGGAACACAATCCACCCTTTTTCTCATTGATACGGAACACAATCCACCCTTTTTCTCATTGATAAGGATCACAGTCCCACCTTTTTCTCATTGGTAAGGAACACAATACCTCATTTTCTCACTTATAAGGAACACAATCCACCCATTTACGGATTGTTAAGGAACACAATCCACCCTTTTTCTCATTGATATGGAACACAATCCCACCTTTTTCTCATTGATAAGCAACACACTTCCAACTTGTTATCATTAATAAGGAACACAGTCCCAACTTTTTTCTCACTGATAACGAACACAATCCCACCTTTTTCTCTTTGATACGGAACACAGTCCCACCTTTTCCACATTGACAAGCTACTCAATCCCACCTTTTTCTCATTGATAAGGAACAAACTCCCACCTTTTACTCATTGATTAAGAACACAGCCCCATCTTTTTCTCATTGATAACTAACACAATTCCACCTTTTTCTCATTGATATGGAGCACTGTCGACTCTTTCACTCATTGATAATGTACACAGTCCCACCTTTTTCTCATTGATAAGGAACACAATACCACTTTTTCTCATTGATAAGGAACACAATCCACCCATTTTCTCATTGATAAGGAACACAGTCCCACCTTTTTCTCATTGATAAATAACACAATACCACATTTTTCACAATGATAAGGAACACAGTACCACCTTTTTCTCATTGATAAGGAACACAATTCCACCTTTTTCTCATTGATAAAGGACACAGGCCCCCCTTTTCTCAATGATAAAGAACACAATCCTCCTTTTTGTCATTGATAAGGAACAAAGTCCCAATTTTTTTTCTCATTGATAAAGAACACAATTCCAACTTTTACTCATTGATATGGAACACAGTTGCACCTTTCACTCCTTGATAAGGAACACAGTCTCACTGTTTTCTCAACGATAAGGAACACAATCCCATCTTTTTCTCATTGATAAGGAACACAGTCCCACCTTTTTCTCATTGATAAGGAACACCATCTACACTTTTTCTCATTGATATGAAACACATACCCAGCATTTTCTCATTGATAAGGAACACAGTCCCACCCTTTTCTCATTGATAAGGAACACAATCCCACCTTTTTCTCATTGAAACAAACACAGTCCCACACTTTTCTCATTGATAAGGAACACAATCCTTACGGGCGGCACGTGGCACAGTGGTTAGCACTGCTGCCTCACAGCGCCAGAGACCCGGGTTCAATTCCCACCTCAGGCAACTGACTGTGTGGAGTTTGCACGTTCTCCCCGTGTCTGCGTGGGTTTTTTCCGGGTGCTCCGGTTTCCTCCCACAGTCCAAAGATGTGCAGGTCAGGTGAATTGGCCATGCTAAATTGCCCGTAGTGTTAGGTAAGGGGTAAATGTAGGGGTATGGGTGGATTATGCTTTGGCGGTTCGGAGTGGACTTGTTGGGCCGAAGGGCCTGTTTCCACACTGTAATGTAATCTAATCTAGACAATCCCACCTTTTTCTCATTGAGAAGGAACACGGTCCCAAATTTTTCTCTTTTATAAGGAACACAATCCCATCTTTTTCTTATTGATAAGGAACACAATCGACCATTTTCTCATTGATACAGAACACAATCCCACATTTTTCTCCTTCATACGGAACACAATCCACCTATTTTCTCTTTGATAAGGAACACAATCCACCCTTTTTCTCATTGATAAGGAACACAATCCCACCTTTTTCTCATTGAAACGAACACAGTCCCACCCTTTTCTCATTGATAAGGAACACAATCCCACCTTTTTCTCATTGATAAGGAACACGGTCCCAAATTCTTCTCATTTATGCGGAACACAATCTCATCTTTTTCTTATTGATATGGAACACAATCGACCATTTTTCTCATTGACACAGAACACAATCCCACCTTTTTCTCCTTCATACGGAACACAATCCACCCTTTTTCTCTTTGATAAGGAACACAATCCACCTATTTTCTCATTGATAATGAACACAATCCCACCTTTTTTCTCATTGGAAAGGAACACAGTCCCACAATTATCTCATTTATGAAAAACACAGTCCCACCTTTTTCTCATTGATAAGGAACACAATCCCAGCTTTTTCTCATTGATAAGGAACACCGTCTACACATTTTCTCATTGATACAGAACACATTCCCACCATTTTCTCATTGATAAGGAACACAGTCCCACCCTTTTCTCATTGATAAGGAACACAATCCCACCCTTTTCTCATTGATAAGTAACACGGTACCAAATTTTTCTCATTTATACGGAACACAATCCCATCTTTTTCTTCTTGATAAGGAACACAATCGACCATTTTCTCATTGATACAGAACACAATCCCACCTTTTTCTCCTTCATATGGAACACAATCCACCCTTTTTCTCTTTGATAAGGAACACAATCCACCCATTGTCTCATTGATAAGGAACACAATCCCACCTTTTTCTCATTGAAAAGAACACAGTCCCACACTTAACCCATTGATAAACAACACAGTCCCACCTTTTTCTCATTGATAAGGAACACAATCCCACCTTTTTCTCATTCATACGGAACACAATCCACCCTTTCTCTCTTTGATAAGGAATACAATCCCACCTTTTTCTCATTGATAAGGAACACAATCACACCTTTATCTCATTGATAATGATCACAGTCCCACCTTTTTCTCATTGATAAGGAACACAATCACACCTTTTTCTCATTGATAAAGATAACAATCTATCCTTTTTCACATTAATAAGGAACACACTCCCACCCTTTTCTCATTGGTAAGGAACACAATCCAAACTTTTTCTCATTGATAAGGAATAAAATCCCCACTTTTCTCGTTGATAAGGAACAGAATCCCACCTTTTTCTCATTGATATGGAATCCAATGCTACGTTTTCTCATTGATAAGGAACACAATCTCACCTTTATCTCATTGATAATGATCACAGTCCCACCTTTCTCTCATTGATAAGGAATACAATCCCCACTTTTCTCATTGATAAGGAACACTGTCCCACCATTTTCTCATTGATAAGGATCACAATCCATCCTTTTTCTCATTGATAAGGAACACAATCCACCCATTTTCTCATTGTTAAGGAACACAATCTACCCTTTTTCTCATTGATACAGAACACAATCCCACATTTTTCTCATTGATACAGAACACAATTACACCTTTTCCTCATTGATAAAGAACAGTCCTAACTTTTTTCTCATTGATAAAGGACACAATCACACCTTTTTCTCAATCATATAGAACACAGTCCCACCGTTTTCTAATTGATACAGAACACTATACCACATTTTTCGCATTGATAAGGAACACAGTCCCACCTTTTTCTCATTGATAAGGAACACAATTCCACCTTTTTCTCATTGAAAAAGAACACATGCCCCCTTTTTCTCATTGATAAGGATCAAAGTCCAAACTTTTTTCTCATTGATAAAGAACACAATTCCACCTTGTTCTCATTGATTCGGAACACAGTTGCACCTTTCACTCATTGATAAGGAACACCGTCACACTGTTTTCTCAATGATAAGGAACACAATCCCACCTCTTTCTCATTGATAAGGAACACAGTCCCACCTTTTTCTCATTGATAAGGAACACAATCCCACTTTTTTCTCATTGATAAGGAACACCGTCTACACATTTTCTCATTGATAAGGAACACATTCCCACCATTTTCTCATTGAGAAGGAACACAGTCCCACCATTTTCTCATTGGTAACGAACACAATCCCACCTTTTTCTCATTCATATGGAACACAATCCCACCATTTTCTCATTGATAAGGAACACAACCACCCCTTTTCTCATTGATAAGGAACACAATCCCACCTTTTTCTCATTGATAAGCAACACAATCCAACCTTTTTCGCATTGATAAGGAACACAATCCACCCTTTTTCTCATTGGTATGGAACACAATGCACACTTTATCTCAATGATAGGGATGACAGTCCCACCTTTTTCTCATTGATAAGGAACACAATACCTCATTTTCTCACGTATACGGAACACAATCCACCCATTTTCTCATTGTTAAGAAACACAATCCAGCCTTTTTATCATTGATATGGAACACAATTCCACCTTTTTCTCATTGATATGGAACACTGTCGACTCTTTCACTCATTGATAATGATCACAGTCCCACCTTTTTCTCATTGATAAGGAACACAATACCACTTTTTCTCATTGATAAGAACACAATCCACCCATTTTCTCATTGATAATGAATACAATCCCCCCTTTTCACATTGATAAGGAACACAGTCCCACCTTTTTCTCATTGATATGGAATCCAATACCACCTTTTACTCATTGATAAGAAACACAATATCACCTTTATCTCATTGATAATAAACACAATCCACCCTTTTTCTCATTGATAAATAACACAATATCACATTTTTCACATTGATAAGGAACACAGTACCACCTTTTGCTCATTAATAAGGAACACAGTCCCACCATTTTCTCATTGGTAAGGAACACAATCCACCCATTTTCTCATTGATAAGGAATACAATCCCCCCCTTTTCACATTGATAAGGAACACAGTCCCACCTTTTTCTCATTGATAAGGAACACAATCCCACCATTTTCTCATTGATAAAGATAACAATCCATCCTTTTTCACATTAATAAGGAACACAGTCCCACCATTTTCTCATTGGTAAGGAACACAATTCACCCATTTTCTCATTGATAAGGAATACAATCCCCCCTTTTCACATTGATAAGGAACACAGTCCCACCTTTTTCTCATTGATATGGAATCAAAATACCACCTTTTACTCATTGATAAGAAATACAATCTCACCTTTATCTCATTGATAATGAACACAATCAACCCTTTTTTCTCATTGATACGGAACACAATCCACCCTTTATCTCATTGATACGGAACACAATCCCACCTTTTTCTCAGTGGTATGGAACAGAATGCCACCATATTCTCATTGATAAGGATCACAATCCATCCTTTTTTCATTGATAAAGAACACAGTCCCGCCTTTTTCTCATTGATAAGGAACACAATCCCACCTTTTTCTCATTGATAAGGGACACAATCCCACCTTTTTCTCATTTATATGGAACCCAAACCTACCTTTTACTCATTCATAAGGAACATAATCACACCTTCATCTCATTGATAATTATCACAGTCCCACCTTTTTCTCATTGATAAGGAACACCATCCCACATTTTTCTCATTGATAAGGAACACAATCCACCCTTTTTCTCATTGATACGGAACACAATCCACCCTTTTTCCCATTGATAAGGATCACAGTCCCACCTTTTTCTCATTGGTAAGGAACACAATACCTCATTTTCTCACTTATAAGGAACACAATCCACCCATTTACGGATTGTTAAGGAACACAATCCACCCTTTTTCTCATTGATATGGAACACAATCCCACCTTTTTCTCATTGATAAGCAACACACTTCCAACTTGTTATCATTAATAAGGAACACAGTCCCAACTTTTTTCTCACTGATAACGAACACAATCCCACCTTTTTCTCTTTGATACGGAACACAGTCCCACCTTTTCCACATTGACAAGCTACTCAATCCCACCTTTTTCTCATTGATAAGGAACAAACTCCCACCTTTTACTCATTGATTAAGAACACAGCCCCATCTTTTTCTCATTGATAACTAACACAATTCCACCTTTTTCTCATTGATATGGAGCAATGTCGACTCTTTCACTCATTGATAATGTACACAGTCCCACCTTTTTCTCATTGATAAGGAACACAATACCACTTTTTCTCATTGATAAGGAACACAATCCACCCATTTTCTCATTGATAAGGAACACAGTCCCACCTTTTTCTCATTGATAAATAACACAATACCACATTTTTCACAATGATAAGGAACACAGTACCACCTTTTTCTCATTGATAAGGAACACAATTCCACCTTTTTCTCATTGATAAAGGACACAGGCCCCCTTTTTCTCAATGATAAAGAACACAATCCTCCTTTTTGTCATTGATAAGGAACAAAGTCCCAATTTTTTTTCTCATTGATAAAGAACACAATTCCAACTTTTACTCATTGATATGGAACACAGTTGCACCTTTCACTCCTTGATAAGGAACACAGTCTCACTGTTTTCTCAACGATAAGGAACACAATCCCATCTTTTTCTCATTGATAAGGAACACAGTCCCACCTTTTTCTCATTGATAAGGAACACCATCTACAAATTTTCTCATTGATACGACACACATTCCCACCATTTTCTCATTGATAAGGAACGCAGTCCAACCCTTTTCTCATTGATAAGGAACACAATCCCACCTTTTTCTCATTGATAAGGAACACGGTCCCAAATTTTTCTCATTTGCGCGGAACACAATCTCATCATTTCCTTATTGATAAGGAACACAATCCCATGTTTTTCATCTTCATACGGACTACAATCCACCCTTTTTCTCTTTGATAAGGAACACAATCCACCTATTTTCTCATTGATAAAGAACACAATCTCACCTTTTTCTCATTGATATGGAACACAATCCCACCTTTTTCTCATTGATAAGCAACACACTTCCAACTTGTTATCATTGATAAGGAACACAGTCCCAACTTTTTTCTCACTGATAACGAACACAATCCCACCTTTTTCTCTTTGATACGGAACACAGTCCCACCTTTTCCACATTGACAAGCTACTCAATCCCACCTTTTTCTCATTGATAAGGAACAAACTCCCACCTTTTACTCATTGATTAAGAACACAGCCCCATCTTTTTCTCATTGATAACTAACACAATTCCACCTTTTTCTCATTGATATGGAGCACTGTCGACTCTTTCACTCATTGATAATGTACACAGTCCCACCTTTTTCTCATTGATAAGGAACACAATACCACTTTTTCTCATTGATAAGGAACACAATCCACCCATTTTCTCATTGATAAGGAACACAGTCCCACCTTTTTCTCATTGATAAGGAACACAATACCACATTTTTCACAATGATAAGGAACACAGTACCACCTTTTTCTCATTGATAAGGAACACAATTCCACCTTTTTCTCATTGATATGGAGCACTGTCGACTCTTTCACTCATTGATAATGTACACAGTCCCACCTTTTTCTCATTGATAAGGAACACAATACCACTTTTTCTCATTGATAAGGAACACAATCCCACCTTTTTCTCATTGATAAGGAACAAACTCCCACCTTTTACTCATTGATTAAGAACACAGCCCCATCTTTTTCTCATTGATAACTAACACAATTCCACCTTTTTCTCATTGATATGGAGCACTGTCGACTCTTTCACTCATTGATAATGTACACAGTCCCACCTTTTTCTCATTGATAAGGAACACAATACCACTTTTTCTCATTGATAAGGAACACAATCCACCCATTTTCTCATTGATAAGGAACACAGTCCCACCTTTTTCTCATTGATAAATAACACAATACCACATTTTTCACAATGATAAGGAACACAGTACCACCTTTTTCTCATTGATAAGGAACACAATTCCACCTTTTTCTCATTGATAAAGGACACAGGCCCCCTTTTTCTCAATGATAAAGAACACAATCCTCCTTTTTGTCATTGATAAGGAACAAAGTCCCAATTTTTTTTCTCATTGATAAAGAACACAATTCCAACTTTTACTCATTGATATGGAACACAGTTGCACCTTTCACTCCTTGATAAGGAACACAGTCTCACTGTTTTCTCAACGATAAGGAACACAATCCCATCTTTTTCTCATTGATAAGGAACACAGTCCCACCTTTTTCTCATTGATAAGGAACACGGTCCCAAATTTTTCTCATTTGCGCGGAACACAATCTCATCATTTCCTTATTGATAAGGAACACAGTCCCATGTTTTTCATCTTCATACGGACTACAATCCACCCTTTTTCTCTTTGATAAGGAACACAATCCACCTATTTTCTCATTGATAAAGAACACAATCTCACCTTTTTCTCATTGATAAGGAACACAATCCCACCTTTTTCTCATTGATAAGGATCACAATCCATCCTTTTACACATTAATAAGGAACACATTCCCACCATTTTCTAATTGGTAAGGAACACAATCCACCCATTTTCTCATTGATAAGGAATACAATCCCCCCTTTTCACATTGATAAGGAACACAGTCCCACCGTTTTCTCATTGATATGGAATCCAATACCACCTTTTACTCATTGGTAAGAAACACAATCTCACCTTTATCTCATTGATAAGGAACACAATCCACACTTTTTCTCATTTTACAGAACACAATCCACCCTTTTTCTCATTGATAAGGAACACAATCCAGCCTTTTTATCATTGATATGGAACACAATTCCACCTTTTTCTCATTGATATGGAACACTGTCGACTCTTTCACTCATTGATAATGATCACAGTCCCACCTTTTTCTCATTGATAAGGAATACAATACCACTTTTTCTCATTGATAAGAAACACAATCCACACATTTTCTCATTGATATGGAACACTGTCGACTCTTTCACTCATTGATAAAGAACACAGTCCCACCCTTTTCTCATTGGTAAGGGACACAATCCACCCTTTTTTTCATTGATAAGGAACACAATCTCACCTTTATCTCATTGATAAGGAACACAACACCACTTTTTCTCATGGATAAGAAACACAATCCACACATTTTCTCATTGATAAGGAACACAATCCACCCTTTTTCTCATTGATAAAGAACACAACCCCACCTTTTTCTCTTTGATAAGGAACACAATTTCACCTTTTTCTCATTGATAAAGAACACAGGCCCCCTTTTTCACATTGATAAAGAACACAATCCCGTTTTTTCTCATTGATAAGGAACACAGTCCCACCTTTTTCTCATTGAAAAATAACACAATATCACATTTTTCACATTGATAAGGAACACAGTACCACCTTTTTCTCATTAATAAGGAACACAGTCCCACCATTTTCTCATTGGTAAGGAACACAATCCACCCATTTTCTCATTGATAAGGAATACAATCCCCCCCTTTTCACATTGATAAGGAACACAGTCCCACCTTTTTCTCATTGATATGGAATCAAAATACCACCTTTTACTCATTGATAAGAAATACAATCTCACCTTTATCTCATTGATAATGAACACAATCCCCCCTTTTTTCTCATTGATACGGAACACAATCCACCCTTTATCTCATTGATACGGAACACAATCCCACTTTTTTCTCATTGATCTGGAACCCAAACCTACCTTTTACTCATTCATAGGGAACATAATCACACCATTATCTCATTGATAATGATCACAGTCCCAAATTTTTCTCATTGATATGGAACACAATCCCACGTTTTTCTCATTGATAAGGAACACAATCCACCCTATTTCTCATTGATACGGAAAACAATCCACCCTTTATCTCATTGATAAGGATCACAGTCCCACCTTTTTCTCATTGGTAAGGAACACAATACCTCATTTTCTCATTGATAAGGAACACAATCCCACATTTTTCTCATTGATAAGGAACACAATCCACCCTTTTTCTCATTGATATGGAACACAATCCCACCTTTTTCTCATTGATTAGCAACACAATTCCAACTTGTCCTCATTGATAAGGAACACAGTCCCAACTTTTTTCTCACCGATAACGAACAAAATCCCACCTTTTTCTCTTTGATACAGAACACAGTCCCACCTTTTCCACATTGACAAGCTACTCAACCCCACCTTTTTCTCATTGATAAGGAACAAACTCCCACCTTTTACTCATTGATAAAGAACACAGCCCCACCTTTTTCTCATTGATAAATAACACAATTCCACCTTATTCTCATTGATATGGAGCACTGTTGACTCTTTCACTCATTGATAATGTACACAGTCCCACCTTTTTCTCATTGATAAGGAACACAATACCACTTTTTCTCATTGATAAGGAACACAATCCCTACTTTTTCTCATTGATAAATAACACAATTCCACCTTTTTCTCATTGATAAGGAACACAATGCACCCATTTTCTCATTGATAAGGAACACAATCCACCCTTTTTCTCATTGATACAGCACACAATCCCACCTTTTTCTCATTGATACAGAACACAATGATACATTTTTCTCATTGATAAAGAACACAGTCCTAACTATTTTCTCATTGATAAAGGACACAATCACACCTTTTTCTCAATCATATAGAACAAAGTCCCACCTTTTTCTAATTGATAGGGAATACAATACCACCTTTTTCACATTGATAAGGAACACAGTCCCACCTTTTTCTCATTGATAAGGAACACAATTCCACCTTTTTCTCATTGATAAAGAACACAGGCCCCCTTTTTCTCACTGATAAAGAACACAATCCCCCTTTTTCTAATTGATAAGGAACAAAGTGTCAACTTTTCTCTCATTGATAAAGAACATAATTCCAACTTTTTCTCATTGATACGGAACACAGTTGCACTTTTCACTCATTGATAAGGAACACAGTCCCAACTTTTTTCTCACTGATAACGAACACAATCCCACCTTTTTCTCTTTGATACGGAACACAGTCCCACCTTTTCCACATTGACAAGCTACTCAATCCCACCTTTTTCTCATTGATAAGGAACAAACTCCCACCTTTTACTCATTGATAAAGAACACAGCCCCATCTTTTCTCATTGATAAATAACACAATTCCACCTTTTTCTCATTGATATGGAGCACTGTCGACTCTTTCACTCATTGATAATGTACACAGCCCCACCTTTTTCTCATTGATAAGGAACACAATACCACTTTTTCTCATTGATAAGGAACACAATCCACCCATTTTCTCATTGATAAGGAACACAGTCCCACCTTTTTCTCATTGATAAATAACACAATACCACATTTTTCACAATGATAAGGAACACAGTACCATCTTTTTCTCATTGATAAGGAACACAATACCACCTTTTTCTCATTGATAAAGGACACAGGCCCCCTTTTTCTCAATGATAAAGAACACAATCCTCCTTTTTCTCATTGATAAGGAACAAAGTCCCAATTTTTTTCTCATTGATAAAGAACACAATTCCAACTTTTACTCATTGATATGGAACACAGTTGCACCTTTCACTCATTGATAAGGAACACAGTCCCACTGTTTTCTCAATGATAAGGAACACAATCCCATCTTTTTCTCATTGATAAGGAACACAGACCCACCTTTTTCTCATTGATAAGGAACACCATCTACACATTTTCTCATTGATACGACACACATTCCCACCATTTTCTCATTGATAAGGAACACAATCCCACCTTTTTCTCATTGATAAGGAACACGGTCCCAAATTTTTCTCATTTACGCGGAACACAATCTCATCATTTCCTTATTGATAAGGAACACAATCCCACCTTTTTCATCTTCATAGGGACTACAATCCACCCTTTTTCTCTTTGATAAGGAACACAATCCACCTATTTTCTCATTGATAAAGAACACAATCCCACCTTTTTCTCATTGATAAGGAACACAATCCCACCTTTTTCTCATTGAAAAGGATCACAATCCATCCTTTTACACATTAATAAGGAACACAGTCCCACCATTTTCTCATTGGTAAGGAACACAATCCACCCATTTTCTCATTGATAAGGAATACAATCCCCCCTTTTCACATTGATAAGGAACACAGTCCCACCTTTTTCTCATTGATATGGAATCCAATACCACCTTTTACTCATTGATAAGAAACACAATCTCACCTTTTTCTCATTGATAAGGAACACAACCCACCCATTTTCTCATTGATAAGGAACACAGTCCCACCTTTTTCTCATTGATAAATAACACAATACCACATTTTTCACAATGATAAGGAACACAGTACCATCTTTTTCTCATTGATAAGGAACACAATACCACCTTTTTCTCATTGATAAAGGACACAGGCCCCCTTTTTCTCAATGATAAAGAACACAATCCTCCTTTTTCTCATTGATAAGGAACAAAGTCCCAATTTTTTTCTCATTGATAAAGAACACAATTCCAACTTTTACTCATTGATATGGAACACAGTTGCACCTTTCACTCATTGATAAGGAACACAGTCCCACTGTTTTCTCAATGATAAGGAACACAATCCCATCTTTTTCTCATTGATAAGGAACACAGACCCACCTTTTTCTCATTGATAAGGAACACCATCTACACATTTTCTCATTGATACGACACACATTCCCACCATTTTCTCATTGATAAGGAGCACAATCCCACCTTTTTCTCATTGATAAGGAACACGGTCCCAAATTTTTCTCATTTACGCGGAACACAATCTCATCATTTCCTCATTGATAAGGAACACAATCACACCTTTTTCATCTTCATACGGACTACAATCCACCCTTTTTCTCTTTGATAAGGAACACAATCCACCTATTTTCTCATTGATAAAGAACACAATCCCACCTTTTTCTCATTGATAAGGAACACAATCCCACCTTTTTCTCATTGATAAGGATCACAATCCATCCTTTTACACATTAATAAGGAACACAGTCCCACCATTTTCTCATTGGTAAGGAACACAATCCACCCATTTTCTCATTGATAAGGAATACAATCCCCCCTTTTCACATTGATAAGGAACACAGTCCCACCTTTTTCTCATTGATATGGAATCCAATACCACCTTTTACTCATTGATAAGAAACACAATCTCACCTTTATCTCATTGATAAGGAACACAATCCACACTTTTTCCTCATTTTACAGAACACAATCCACCCTTCTTCTCATTGATAAGGAACACAATCCCACCTTTTTCTCATTGGTATGGAACAGAATGCCACCTTTTCCTCTTTGATATGGAACCCAATCCTACCTTTTACTCATTGATAAGGAACATAATCACACCTTTATCTCATTGATAATGATCACAGTCCCACCTTTTTCTCATTGATAAGGAACACAATCCACCCTTTTTCTCATTGGTACGGAACACAATGCACACTTTATCTCAATGATAGGGATGACAGTCCCACCTTTTTCTCATTGATAAGGAACACAATACCTCATTTTCTCACGTATACGGAACACAATCCACCCATTTTCTCATTGTTAAGAAACACAATCCAGCCTTTTTATCATTGATATGGAACACAATTCCACCTTTTTCTCATTGATATGGAACACTGTCGACTCTTTCACTCATTGATAATGATCACAGTCCCACCTTTTTCTCATTGATAAGGAATACAATACCACTTTTTCTCATTGATAAGAAACACAATCCACACATTTTCTCATTGATGTGGAACACTGTCGACTCTGTCACTCATTGATAAAGAACACACTCCCACCTTTTTCTCATTGATACGGAACACAATCCCACCTTTTTCACATTGATAAAGATCACAATCCATCCTTTTTCACACTAATAAGGAACACAGTCCCACCCTTTTCTCATTGGTATGGGACACAATCCACCCTTTTTGTCATTGATAAGGAACACAATCTCACCTTTATCTCATTGATAAGGAACACAATACCACTTTTTCTCATGGATAAGAAACACAATCCACACATTTTCTCATTGATAAGGAACACAATCCACCCTTTTTCTCATTGATAAAGAACACAACCCCACTTTTTTCTCTTTGATACGGAACACAATTACACCTTTTTCTCATTGATAAAGAACACAGGCCCCCTTTTTCTCATTGACAAAGAACACAATCCCCCTTTTTCTCATTGATAAGGAACACAGTCCCAACTTGTTACTCATTGATAAAGAACACAATTCCACCTTGTTCTCATTGATTCGGAACACAGTTGCACCTTTCACTCATTGATAAGGAACACAGTCACACTGTTTTCTCAATGATAAGGAACACAATCCCACCTTTTTCTCATTGATAAGGAACACAGTCCCACCTTTTTCTCATTGATAAGGAACACAATCCCACCTTTTTCTCATTGATAAGGAACACCGTCTACACATTTTCTCATTGATACGGAACACATTCCCACCATTTTCTCATTGATAAGGAACACAGTCCCACCCTTTTCTCATTGATAAGGAACACAATCCCACCTTTTTCTCATTGAAACAAACACAGTCCCACCCTTTTCTCATTGATAAGGAACACAATCCTTACGGGTGGCACGTGGCACAGTGGTTAGCACTGCTGCCTCATAGCGCCAGAGACCCGGGTTCAATTCCCGCCTCAGTCGACTGACTGTGTGGAGTTTGCACGTTCTCCCCGTGTCTGCGTGGGTTTCTTCCGGGTGCTCCGGTTTCCTCCCACAGTCCAAAGATGTGCAGGTCAGGTGAATTGGCCATGCTAAATTGCCCGTAGTGTTAGGTAAGGGGTAAATGTAGGGGTATGGGTGGATTATGCTTCGGCGGGTCGGTGTGGACTTGTTGGGCCGAAGGGCCTGTTTCCACACTGTAATGTAATCTAATCTAGACAATCCCACCTTTTTCTCATTGATAAGGAACACGGTCCCAAATTTTTCTCATTTATAAGGAACACAATCTCATCTTTTTCTTATTGATAAGGAACACAATCGACCATTTTCTCATTGATACAGAACGCAATCCCACATTTTTCTCCTTTATACGGAACACAATCCACCTATTTTCTCTTTGATAAGAAACACAATCCACCCTTTTTCTCATTGATAAGGAACACAATCCCACCTTTTTCTCATTGAAACGAACACAGTCCCACCCTTTTCTCATTGATAAGGAACACAATCCCACCTTTTTCTCATTGATAAGGAACACGGTCCCAAATTTTTCTCATTTATGCGGAACACAATCTCATCTTTTTCTTATTGATATGGAACACAATCGACCATTTTTCTCATTGACACAGAACACAATCCCACATTTTTCTCCTTCATACGGTACACAATCCACCCTTTTTCTCTTTGATAAGGAACACAATCCACCTATTTTCTCATTGATAATGAACACAATACCACCTTTTTCTCATTGATAAGGAACACAGTCCCACCTTTTTCTCATTGGAAAGGAACACAGTCCCACAATTATCTCATTTATGAAAAACACAATCCCAGCTTTTTCTCATTGATAAGGAACACCGTCTACACATTTTCTCATTGATACGGAACACATTCCCACCATTTTCTCATTGATAAGGAATACAGTCCCACCCTTTTCTCATTGATAAGGAACACAATCCCACCCTTTTCTCATTGATAAGTAACACGGTACCAAATGTTTCTCATTTATACGGAACACAATCCCATCTTTTTCTTATTGATAAGGAACACAATCGGGCATTTTCTCATTGATACGGAACACAATCACACCTTTTTCTCCTTCATACGGAACACAATCCACCCTTTTTCTCTTTGATAAGGAACACAATCCACCCATTGCCTCATTGATAAGGAACACAATCCCACCTTTTTCTCATTGAAAAGAACACAGTCCCACACTTAACCCATTGATAAACAACACAGTCCCACCTTTTTCTCATTGATAAGGAACACAATCCCACCTTTTTCTCATTCATACGGAACACAATCCACCCTTTCTCTCTTTGATAAGGAATACAATCCCACCTTTTTCTCTTTGATAAGGAACACAATCCACCCATTGTCTCATTGATAAGGAACACAATCCCACCTTTTTCTCATTGAAAAGAACACAGTCCCACACTTAACCCATTGATAAACAACACAGTCCCACCTTTTTCTCATTGATAAGGAACACAATCCCACCTTTTTCTCATTCATACGGAACACA
The DNA here is from genome assembly GCF_037043375.1 of Chiloscyllium plagiosum. Lineage (NCBI taxonomy): Eukaryota > Metazoa > Chordata > Chondrichthyes > Orectolobiformes > Hemiscylliidae > Chiloscyllium > Chiloscyllium plagiosum. The sequence continues at coordinate 25,163,251 of NW_028270158.1, read as the reverse complement.
ATCCACCCTTTCTCTCTTTGATAAGGAATACAATCCCACCTTTTTCTCATTGATAAGGAACACAATCACACCTTTATCTCATTGATAATGATCACAGAACCACCTTTTTCTCATTGATAAGGAACACAATCCCACCTTTTTCTCATTGATAAAGTTAACAATCTATCCTTTTTCACATTAATAAGGAACACACTCCCACCCTTTTCTCATTTATAAGGAACACAATCCACCCTTTTTCTCATTGGTACGGAACACAATGCACACTTTATCTCAATGATAGGGATGACAGTCCCACCTTTTTCTCATTGATAAGGAACACAATACCTCATTTTCTCACCTATACGGAACACAATCCACCCATTTTCTCATTGTTAAGAAACACAATCCAGCCTTTTTATCATTGATATGGAACACAATTCCACCTTTTTCTCATTGATATGGAACACTGTCGACTCTTTCACTCATTGATAATGATCACAGTCCCACCTTTTTCTCATTGATAAGGAATACAATACCACTTTTTCTCATTGATAAGAAACACAATCCACACATTTTCTCATTGATATGGAACACTGTCGACTCTGTCACTCATTGATACAATCACACCTTTTTCTCAATCATATAGAACACAGTCCAACCGTTTTCAAATTGATACAGAACACAATACCACGTTTTCACATTGATAAGGAACACAGTCCCACCTTTTTCTCATTGATAAATAACACAATTCCATCTTTTTCTCATTGATATGGAACACTGTCGACTCTTTCACTCATTGATAATGTACACAGTCACACCTTTTTCTCATTGATAAGGAACACAGTCCCACCTTTTTCTCATTGATAAGGAACACCATCTACACTTTTTCTCATTGATATGAAACACATACCCAGCATTTTCTCATTGATAAGGAACACAGTCCCACCCTTTTCTCATTGATAAGGGACACAATCCCACCTTTTTCTCATTGATAAGGAACACGGTCCCAAATTTTTCTCATTTATGCGGAACACAATCTCACCTTTTTCTTATTGATAAGGAACACAATCAACCATTTTTCTCATTGATACAGATTACAATCCCACCTTTTTCTCCTTCATACGGAACACAATCCACCCTTTTTCACTTTGATAAGGAATACAATCCACCTATTTTCTCATTGATAAGGAACACAATACCACCTTTTTCACATTGATAAGTAACACAATTCCATCTTTTTCTCATTGATAAGGAACACAGTCCCACAATTATCTCATTTATAAACAACACAGTCCCACCTTTTTCTCATTGATAAGGAACACACTCCCACCTTTTTCTCATTGATAAAGATCACAATCCATCCTTTTTCACATTAATAAGGAACACAGTCCCACCCTTTTCTCATTGGTAAGGGACACAATCCACCCTTTTTCTCATTGATAAGGAATAAAATCCCCGTTTTTCTCATTGTTAAGGAACACAGTCCCACCTTTTTCTCATTGATATGGAATCCAATCCTACCTTTTTCTCATTGATAAGGAACACAATCTCACCTTTATCTCATTCATAAGGAACACAATCCACCCATTTTCTCATTTTACGGAACACAATCCACCCTTCATCTGATTGATAAGGAACACAATCCCACCATTTTCTCATTGGTATGGAACAGAATGCCACCTTTTTCTCATTGATAAGGGACACAATCCCACCTTTTTCTCTTTGATATGGAACCCAATCCTACCTTTTACTCATTGATAAGGAAAATAATCACACCTTTATCTCATTGATAATGATCACAGTCCCACCTTTTTCTCATTGATAAGGAACAGAATCACACCTTTATCTCATTGATAATGATCACAGTCCCACCTTTTTCTCATTGATAAGGAACACAATACCACTTTTTCTCATTGATAAGGAACACAATCCCACCTTTTTCTCATTGATAAATAACACAATTCCACCTTTTTCTCATTGATATGGAATACTGTCGACTCTTTCACACATTGATAATGTACACAATCCCACCTTTGTCTCATTGATAAGGAACCCAATCCAGCCTTTTTCTCATTGAAATGGAACACAATCCCACCTTTTTCTCATTGATAAGCAACACAATTCCACCTTGTTCTCATTGATAAGGAACACAGTACCACCTTTTTCTCATTGATAAGGAACATTATTCCACCTTTTTCTCATTGATAAATGACACAGGCCCCCTTTTTCTCACTGATAGAGAACACAATCCCCCTTTTTCTCATTGATAAGGAACAAATTCCCAACTTTTTTCTCATTGATAAAGAACATAATTCCAACTTTTTCTCATTGATACGGAACACAGTTGCACCTTTCACTCATTGATAAGGAACACCGGCCCAACTTTTGTCTCATTGATAACGAACACAATCCCACCTTTTTCTCTTTGATACGGAACACAGTCCCACCTTTTCCACATTGACAAGCTACACAATCCGACCTTTTTCTCATTGATTAGGAACAAACTCCCACCTTTTACTCATTGATAAAGAACACAGTCCCACCTTTTTCTCATTGATAAATAACACAATTCCATCTTTTTCTCATTGATATGGAACACTGTCGACTCTTTCACTCATTGATAATGTATACAGTCACACCTTTTTCTCATTGATAAGGAACACAGTCCCACCTTTTTCTCATTGATAAATAACACACTACCACATTTTTCACATTGATAAGGAACACAGTACCACCTTTTTCTCATTGAGAAAGGACACAGGCCCGCTTTTTCTCACTGATAAAGAACACAGTCCCACCTTTTTCTCATTGATAAATAACACAATTCCATCTTTTTCTCATTGATATGGAACACTGTCGACTCTTTCACTCATTGATAATGTACACAGTCACACCTTTTTCTCATTGATAAGGATCACAATACCACTTTTTCTCATTGATAAGGAACACAATCCACCCATTTTCACATTGATAAGGAACACAGTCCCACCTTTTCCACATTGATAAATAACACAATACCACCTTTTTCTCATTGATAAAGGACACAGGCCCCCTTTTTCTCACTGCTAAAGAACACAATCCCCCTTTTTCTCATTGATAAGGAACAAAGTCCCAACTTTTTTCTCATTGATAAAGAACACAATTCCAACTTTTACTCATTGATATGGAACACAGTTGCACCTTTCACTCACTGATAAGGAACACAGTCCCACCGATTTCTCAATGATAAGGAACACAATCCCATCTTTTTCTCATTGATAAGGAACACAGTCCCACCTTTTTCTCATTGATAAGGAACACCATCTACACTTTTTCTCATTGATACGAAATACATTCCCACCATTTTCTCATTGATAAGGAACAAAGTCCCAACTTTTTGCTTATTGATAAAGAACATAATTCCAACTTTTTCTCATTGATACGGAACACCGTTGCACTTTTCACTCATTGATAAGGAACACAGTCCCAACTTTTTTCTCATTGATGACGAACACAATCCCACCTTTTTCTCTTTGATACGGAACACAGTCCCACCTTTTCCACATTGACAAGCTACACAATCCCACCTTTTACTCATTGATAAAGAACACATTCCCACCTTTTTCTCATTGATAAATAACACAATTCCACCTTTTTCTCATTGATATGGAACACAATACCACTTTTTCTCATTGATAAAGAACACAATCCACCCCTTTTCTCATTGATAAGGAACATAGTCCCACCTTTTTATCATTGATAAATAACACAATACCACATTTTTCACATTGATAAGGAACACAGTACCACCATTTACTCATTGATAAGGAACACAATTCCACCTTTTTCTTATTGATAAATGACACAGGCCCCCTTTTTCTCACTGATAAAGAACACAATCCCCCTTTTTCTCATTGATAAGGAACAAAGTCCCAACTTTTTTCTCATTGATAAGGAACATAATTCCAACTTTTACACAGTGATATGGAACACAGTTACACCTTTCACTCATTGATAAGGAACACAGTCCCAACTTTTGTCTAATTGATAATGAACACAGTCCCACCTTTTTCTCTTTGATACGGAACACAGTCCCACCTTTTCCACATTGACAAGCTACACAATCCCACCTTTTTCTCATTGATAAGGAACAAACTCCCACCTTTTACTCATTGATAAAGAACACATTCCCACCTTTTTCTCATTGATAAATAACACAATTCGATCTTTTTCTCATTGATATGGAACACTGTCAACTCTTTCACTCATTGATAATGTACACAGCCCCACCTTTTTCTCATTGATAAGGAACACAATACCACTTTTTCTCATTGATAAGGAACACAATCCACCCATTTTCTCATTGATAAGGAACACAGTCCCACCTTTTTCTCATTGATAAATAACACATTACCACATTTTTCACATTGATAAGGAACACAGTACCACCTTTTTCTCATTGAGAAAGGACACAGGCCCGCTTTTTCTCACTGATAAAGAACACAATCCCTCTTTTTCTCATTGATAAGGAACAAAGTCCCAACTTTTTTCTCATTGATAAAGAACACAATTCCAACTTTTACTCATTGATATGGAACACAGTTGCACCTTTCACTCATTGATAAGGAACACAGTCCCACCTTTTTCTCATTGATAAGGAACACCATCTACACTTTTTCTCATTGATATGAAACACATACCCAGCATTTTCTCATTGATAAGGAACACAGTCCCACCCTTTTCTCATTGATAAGGGACACAATCCCACCTTTTTCTCATTAATAAGGAACACGGTCCCAAATTTTTCTCATTTATGCGGAACACAATCTCACCTTTTTCTTATTGATAAGGAACACAATCAACCATTTTTCTCATTGATACAGAATACAATCCCACCTTTTTCTCCTTCATACGGAACACAATCCACCCTTTTTCACTTTGATAAGGAACACAATCCACCTATTTTCTCATTGATAAGGAACACAATACCACCTTTTTCACATTGATAAGTAACACAATTCCATCTTTTTCTCATTGATAAGGAACACAGTCCCACAATTATCTCATTTATAAACAACACAGTCCCACCTTTTTCTCATTGATAAGGAACACACTCCCACCTTTTTCTCATTGATAAAGATCACAATCCATCCTTTTTCACATTAATAAGGAACACAGTCCCACCCTTTTCTCATTGGTAAGGGACACAATCCACCCTTTTTCTCATTGATAAGGAATAAAATCCCCGTTTTTCTCATTGTTAAGGAACACAGTCCCACCTTTTTCTCATTGATATGGAATCCAATCCTACCTTTTTCTCATTGATAAGGAACACAATCTCACCTTTATCTCATTCATAAGGAACACAATCCACCCATTTTCTCATTTTACGGAACACAATCCACCCTTCATCTGATTGATAAGGAACACAATCCCACCATTTTCTCATTGGTATGGAACAGAATGCCACCTTTTTCTCATCGATAAGGGACACAATCCCACCTTTTTCTCTTTGATATGGAACCCAATCCTACCTTTTACTCATTGATAAGGAAAATAATCACACCTTTATCTCATTGATAATGATCACAGTCCCACCTTTTTCTCATTGATAAGGAACAGAATCACACCTTTATCTCATTGATAATGATCACAGTCCCACCTTTTTCTCATTGATAAGGAACACAATACCACTTTTTCTCATTGATAAGGAACACAATCCCACCTTTTTCTCATTGATAAATAACACAATTCCACCTTTTTCTCATTGATATGGAATACTGTCGACTCTTTCACACATTGATAATGTACACAATCCCACCTTTGTCTCATTGATAAGGAACCCAATCCAGCCTTTTTCTCATTGAAATGGAACACAATCCCACCTTTTTCTCATTGATAAGCAACACAATTCCACCTTGTTCTCATTGATAAAGAACACAGTCCCACCTTTTTCGCATTGATAAGGAACACAGTACCACCTTTTTCTCATTGATAAGGAACATTATTCCACCTTTTTCTCATTGATAAATGACACAGGCCCCCTTTTTCTCACTGATAGAGAACACAATCCCCCTTTTTCTCATTGATAAGGAACAAATTCCCAACTTTTTTCTCATTGATAAAGAACATAATTCCAACTTTTTCTCATTGATACGGAACACAGTTGCACCTTTCACTCATTGATAAGGAACACCGGCCCAACTTTTGTCTCATTGATAACGAACACAATCCCACCTTTTTCTCTTTGATACGGAACACAGTCCCACCTTTTCCACATTGACAAGCTACACAATCCGACCTTTTTCTCATTGATTAGGAACAAACTCCCACCTTTTACTCATTGATAAAGAACACAGTCCCACCTTTTTCTCATTGATAAATAACACAATTCCATCTTTTTCTCATTGATATGGAACACTGTCGACTCTTTCACTCATTGATAATGTATACAGTCACACCTTTTTCTCATTGATAAGGAACACAGTCCCACCTTTTTCTCATTGATAAATAACACACTACCACATTTTTCACATTGATAAGGAACACAGTACCACCTTTTTCTCATTGAGAAAGGACACAGGCCCGCTTTTTCTCACTGATAAAGAACACAGTCCCACCTTTTTCTCATTGATAAATAACACAATTCCATCTTTTTCTCATTGATATGGAACACTGTCGACTCTTTCACTCATTGATAATGTACACAGTCACACCTTTTTCTCATTGATAAGGAACACAATACCACTTTTTCTCATTGATAAGGAACACAATCCACCCATTTTCACATTGATAAGGAACACATTCCCATCTTTTTCTCATTGATAAATAACACAATACCACCTTTTTCTCATTGATAAAGGACACAGGCCCCCTTTTTCTCACTGCTAAAGAACACAATCCCCCTTTTTCTCATTGATAAGGAACAAAGTCCCAACTTTTTTCTCATTGATAAAGAACACAATTCCAACTTTTACTCATTGATATGGAACACAGTTGCACCTTTCACTCACTGATAAGGAACACAGTCCCACCGATTTCTCAATGATACGGAACACAATCCCATCTTTTTCTCATTGATAAGGAACACAGTCCCACCTTTTTCTCATTGATAAGGAACACCATCTACACTTTTTCTCATTGATACGAAACACATTCCCACCATTTTCTCATTGATAAGGAACAAAGTCCCAACTTTTTGCTTATTGATAAAGAACATAATTCCAACTTTTTCTCATTGATACGGAACACCGTTGCACTTTTCACTCATTGATAAGGAACACAGTCCCAACTTTTTTCTCATTGATGACGAACACAATCCCACCTTTTTCTCTTTGATACGGAACACAGTCCCACCTTTTCCACATTGACAAGCTACACAATCCCACCTTTTACTCATTGATAAAGAACACATTCCCACCTTTTTCTCATTGATAAATAACACAATTCCACCTTTTTCTCATTGATATGGAACACAATACCACTTTTTCTCATTGATAAAGAACACAATCCACCCCTTTTCTCATTGATAAGGAACATAGTCCCACCTTTTTATCATTGATAAATAACACAATACCACATTTTTCACATTGATAAGGAACACAGTACCACCATTTACTCATTGATAAGGAACACAATTCCACCTTTTTCTTATTGATAAATGACACAGGCCCCCTTTTTCTCACTGATAAAGAACACAATCCCCCTTTTTCTCATTGATAAGGAACAAAGTCCCAACTTTTTTCTCATTGATAAGGAACATAATTCCAACTTTTACACAGTGATATGGAACACAGTTACACCTTTCACTCATTGATAAGGAACACAGTCCCAACTTTTGTCTAATTGATAATGAACACAGTCCCACCTTTTTCTCTTTGATACGGAACACAGTCCCACCTTTTCCACATTGACAAGCTACACAATCCCACCTTTTTCTCATTGATAAGGAACAAACTCCCACCTTTTACTCATTGATAAAGAACACATTCCCACCTTTTTCTCATTGATAAATAACACAATTCGATCTTTTTCTCATTGATATGGAACACTGTCAACTCTTTCACTCATTGATAATGTACACAGCCCCACCTTTTTCTCATTGATAAGGAACACAATACCACTTTTTCTCATTGATAAGGAACACAATCCACCCATTTTCTCATTGATAAGGAACACAGTCCCACTTTTTCTCATTGATAAATAACACATTACCACATTTTTCACATTGATAAGGAACACAGTACCACCTTTTTCTCATTGAGAAAGGACACAGGCCCGCTTTTTCTCACTGATAAAGAACACAATCCCTCTTTTTCTCATTGATAAGGAACAAAGTCCCAACTTTTTTCTCATTGATAAAGAACACAATTCCAACTTTTACTCATTGATATGGAACACAGTTGCACCTTTCACTCATTGATAAGGAACACAGTCCCACCTTTTTCTCATTGATAAGGAACACCATCTACACTTTTTCTCATTGATATGAAACACATACCCAGCATTTTCTCATTGATAAGGAACACAGTCCCACCCTTTTCTCATTGATAAGGGACACAATCCCACCTTTTTCTCATTAATAAGGAACACGGTCCCAAATTTTTCTCATTTATGCGGAACACAATCTCACCTTTTTCTTATTGATAAGGAACACAATCAACCATTTTTCTCATTGATACAGAATACAATCCCACCTTTTTCTCCTTCATACGGAACACAATCCACCCTTTTTCACTTTGATAAGGAACACAATCCACCTATTTTCTCATTGATAAGGAACACAATACCACCTTTTTCACATTGATAAGTAACACAATTCCATCTTTTTCTCATTGATAAGGAACACAGTCCCACAATTATCTCATTTATAAACAACACAGTCCCACCTTTTTCTCATTGATAAGGAACACACTCCCACCTTTTTCTCATTGATAAAGATCACAATCCATCCTTTTTCACATTAATAAGGAACACAGTCCCACCCTTTTCTCATTGGTAAGGGACACAATCCACCCTTTTTCTCATTGATAAGGAATAAAATCCCCGTTTTTCTCATTGTTAAGGAACACAGTCCCACCTTTTTCTCATTGATATGGAATCCAATCCTACCTTTTTCTCATTGATAAGGAACACAATCTCACCTTTATCTCATTCATAAGGAACACAATCCACCCATTTTCTCATTTTACGGAACACAATCCACCCTTCATCTGATTGATAAGGAACACAATCCCACCATTTTCTCATTGGTATGGAACAGAATGCCACCTTTTTCTCATCGATAAGGGACACAATCCCACCTTTTTCTCTTTGATATGGAACCCAATCCTACCTTTTACTCATTGATAAGGAAAATAATCACACCTTTATCTCATTGATAATGATCACAGTCCCACCTTTTTCTCATTGATAAGGAACAGAATCACACCTTTATCTCATTGATAATGATCACAGTCCCACCTTTTTCTCATTGATAAGGAACACAATACCACTTTTTCTCATTGATAAGGAACACAATCCCACCTTTTTCTCATTGATAAATAACACAATTCCACCTTTTTCTCATTGATATGGAATACTGTCGACTCTTTCACACATTGATAATGTACACAATCCCACCTTTGTCTCATTGATAAGGAACCCAATCCAGCCTTTTTCTCATTGAAATGGAACACAATCCCACCTTTTTCTCATTGATAAGCAACACAATTCCACCTTGTTCTCATTGATAAAGAACACAGTCCCACCTTTTTCGCATTGATAAGGAAAACAGTACCACCTTTTTCTCATTGATAAGGAACATTATTCCACCTTTTTCTCATTGATAAATGACACAGGCCCCCTTTTTCTCACTGATAGAGAACACAATCCCCCTTTTTCTCATTGATAAGGAACAAATTCCCAACTTTTTTCTCATTGATAAAGAACATAATTCCAACTTTTTCTCATTGATACGGAACACAGTTGCACCTTTCACTCATTGATAAGGAACACCGGCCCAACTTTTGTCTCATTGATAACGAACACAATCCCACCTTTTTCTCTTTGATACGGAACACAGTCCCACCTTTTCCACATTGACAAGCTACACAATCCGACCTTTTTCTCATTGATTAGGAACAAACTCCCACCTTTTACTCATTGATAGAGAACACAGTCCCACCTTTTTCTCATTGATAAATAACACAATTCCATCTTTTTCTCATTGATATGGAACACTGTCGACTCTTTCACTCATTGATAATGTACACAGTCACACCTTTTTCTCATTGATAAGGAACACAGTCCCACCTTTTTCTCATTGATAAGGAACACCATCTACACTTTTTCTCATTGATATGAAACACATACCCAGCATTTTCTCATTGATAAGGAACACAGTCCCACCCTTTTCTCATTGATAAGGGACACAATCCCACCATTTTCTCATTGATAAGGAACACGGTCCCAAATTTTTCTCATTTATGCGGAACACAATCTCACCTTTTTCTTATTGATAAGGAACACAATCAACCATTTTTCTCATTGATACAGATTACAATCCCACCTTTTTCTCCTTCATACGGAACACAATCCACCCTTTTTCACTTTGATAAGGAATACAATCCACCTATTTTCTCATTGATAAGGAACACAATACCACCTTTTTCACATTGATAAGTAACACAATTCCATCTTTTTCTCATTGATAAGGAACACAGTCCCACAATTATCTCATTTATAAACAACACAGTCCCACCTTTTTCTCATTGATAAGGAACACACTCCCACCTTTTTCTCATTGATAAAGATCACAATCCATCCTTTTTCACATTAATAAGGAACACAGTCCCACCCTTTTCTCATTGGTAAGGGACACAATCCACCCTTTTTCTCATTGATAAGGAATAAAATCCCCGTTTTTCTCATTGTTAAGGAACACAGTCCCACCTTTTTCTCATTGATATGGAATCCAATCCTACCTTTTTCTCATTGATAAGGAACACAATCTCACCTTTATCTCATTCATAAGGAACACAATCCACCCATTTTCTCATTTTACGGAACACAATCCACCCTTCATCTGATTGATAAGGAACACAATCCCACCATTTTCTCATTGGTATGGAACAGAATGCCACCTTTTTCTCATTGATAAGGGACACAATCCCACCTTTTTCTCTTTGATATGGAACCCAATCCTACCTTTTACTCATTGATAAGGAAAATAATCACACCTTTATCTCATTGATAATGATCACAGTCCCACCTTTTTCTCATTGATAAGGAACAGAATCACACCTTTATCTCATTGATAATGATCACAGTCCCACCTTTTTCTCATTGATAAGGAACACAATACCACTTTTTCTCATTGATAAGGAACACAATCCCACCTTTTTCTCATTGATAAATGACACAATTCCACCTTTTTCTCATTGATATGGAATACTGTCGACTCTTTCACACATTGATAATGTACACAATCCCACCTTTGTCTCATTGATAAGGAACCCAATCCAGCCTTTTTCTCATTGAAATGGAACACAATCCCACCTTTTTCTCATTGATAAGCAACACAATTCTACCTTGTTCTCATTGATAAAGAACACAGTCCCACCTTTTTCGCATTGATAAGGAACACAGTACCACCTTTTTCTCATTGATAAGGAACATTATTCCACCTTTTTCTCATTGATAAATGACACAGGCCCCCTTTTTCTCACTGATAGAGAACACAATCCCCCTTTTTCTCATTGATAAGGAACAAATTCCCAACTTTTTTCTCATTGATAAAGAACATAATTCCAACTTTTTCTCATTGATACGGAACACAGTTGCACCTTTCACTCATTGATAAGGAACACCGGCCCAACTTTTGTCTCATTGATAACGAACACAATCCCACCTTTTTCTCTTTGATACGGAACACAGTCCCACCTTTTCCACATTGACAAGCTACACAATCCGACCTTTTTCTCATTGATTAGGAACAAACTCCCACCTTTTACTCATTGATAAAGAACACAGTCCCACCTTTTTCTCATTGATAAATAACACAATTCCATCTTTTTCTCATTGATATGGAACACTGTCGACTCTTTCACTCATTGATAATGTACACAGTCACACCTTTTTCTCATTGATAAGGAACACAATACCACTTTTTCTCATTGATAAGGAACACAATCCACCCATTTTCACATTGATAAGGAACACAGTCCCACCTTTTCCACATTGATAAATAACACAATACCACCTTTTTCTCATTGATAAAGGACACAGGCCCCCTTTTTCTCACTGCTAAAGAACACAATCCCCCTTTTTCTCATTGATAAGGAACAAAGTCCCAACTTTTTTCTCATTGATAAAGAACACAATTCCAACTTTTACTCATTGATATGGAACACAGTTGCACCTTTCACTCACTGATAAGGAACACAGTCCCACCGATTTCTCAATGATAAGGAACACAATCCCATCTCTTTCTCATTGATAAGGAACACAGTCCCACCTTTTTCTCATTGATAAGGAACACCATCTACACTTTTTCTCATTGATACGAAACACATTCCCACCATTTTCTCATTGATAAGGAACAAAGTCCCAACTTTTTGCTTTTTGATAAAGAACATAATTCCAACTTTTTCCCATTGATACGGAACACCGTTGCACTTTTCACTCATTGATAAGGAACACAGTCCCAACTTTTTTCTCATTGATAACGAACACAATCCCACCTTTTTCTCTTTGATACGGAACACAGTCCCACCTTTTCCACATTGACAAGCTACACAATCCCACCTTTTTCTCATTGATAAAGATCACAATCCATCCTTTTACACATTAATAAGGAGCACAGTCCCACCATTTTCTCATTGGTAAGGAACATAATTCATCCATTTCCTCATTGATAAGGAATACAATCCCCCCTTTTCACATTGATAAGGAACACAGTCCCACCTTTTTCTCATTGATATGGAATCAAAATACCACCTTTTACTCATTGATAAGAAATACAATCTCACCTTTATCTCATTGATAATGAACACAATCCACCCTTTTTTCTCATTGATACGGAACACAATCCACCCTTTACCTCATTGATACGGAACACAATCCCACCTTTTTCTCATTGGTATGGAACAGAATGCCACCATATTCTCATTGATAAGGATCACAAACCATCCTTTTTCCTCATTGATAAAGACCACAGTCCCGCCTTTTTCTCATTGATAAGGAACACAATCCCACCTTTCTCTCATTGATAAGGGTCACAATCCCACCTTTTTCTCATTGATATGGAACCCAAACCTACCTTTTACTCATTCATAAGGAACATAATCACACCTTTATCTCATTGATAATGATCACAGTCCCACCTTTTTATCATTCATAAGGAACACAATCCAACCTTTTTCTCAATTTTATGGAACACAATCCACCCTTTTTCTCATTGATAAGGATCATAGTCCCACCTTTTTCTCATTGGTAAGGAACACAATACCTCATTTTCTCACTTATAAGGAACACAATCCACACATTTTCTCATTGTTAAGGAACACAATCCACCCTTTTTCTCATTGAAATGGAACACAATCCCACCTTTTTCTCATTGATAAGCAACACAATTCCACCTTGTTCTCATTGAAAAAGAACACAGTCCCACCTTTTTCGCATTGAAGCGGAACACAATCCCACCTCTGCCACATTGAAAAGCTACACAGTCCCACCTTTTTCTCATTGATAAGGAACAAAGTCCCAACTTTTTTCTCATTGATAAAGAACACAATTCCAACTTTTACTCATTGATATGGAACACAGTTGCACCTTTCACTCACTGATAAGGAACACAGTCCCACCGATTTCTCAATGATAAGGAACACAATCCCATCTCTTTCTCATTGATAAGGAACACAGTCCCACCTTTTTCTCATTGATAAGGAACACCATCTACACTTTTTCTCATTGATACGAAACACATTCCCACCATTTTCTCATTGATAAGGAACAAAGTCCCAACTTTTTGCTTTTTGATAAAGAACATAATTCCAACTTTTTCCCATTGATACGGAACACCGTTGCACTTTTCACTCATTGATAAGGAACACAGTCCCAACTTTTTTCTCATTGATAACGAACACAATCCCACCTTTTTCTCTTTGATACGGAACACAGTCCCACCTTTTCCACATTGACAAGCTACACAATCCCACCTTTTTCTCATTGATAAAGATCACAATCCATCCTTTTACACATTAATAAGGAGCACAGTCCCACCATTTTCTCATTGGTAAGGAACATAATTCATCCATTTCCTCATTGATAAGGAATACAATCCCCCCTTTTCACATTGATAAGGAACACAGTCCCACCTTTTTCTCATTGATATGGAATCAAAATACCACCTTTTACTCATTGATAAGAAATACAATCTCACCTTTATCTCATTGATAATGAACACAATCCACCCTTTCTTCTCATTGATACGGAACACAATCCACCCTTTACCTCATTGATACGGAACACAATCCCACCTTTTTCTCATTGGTATGGAACAGAATGCCACCATATTCTCATTGATAAGGATCACAAACCATCCTTTTTCCTCATTGATAAAGACCACAGTCCCGCCTTTTTCTCATTGATAAGGAACACAATCCCACCTTTCTCTCATTGATAAGGGTCACAATCCCACCTTTTTCTCATTGATATGGAACCCAAACCTACCTTTTACTCATTCATAAGGAACATAATCACACCTTTATCTCATTGATAATGATCACAGTCCCACCTTTTTATCATTCATAAGGAACACAATCCAACCTTTTTCTCAATTTTATGGAACACAATCCACCCTTTTTCTCATTGATAAGGATCATAGTCCCACCTTTTTCTCATTGGTAAGGAACACAATACCTCATTTTCTCACTTATAAGGAACACAATCCACACATTTTCTCATTGTTAAGGAACACAATCCACCCTTTTTCTCATTGAAATGGAACACAATCCCACCTTTTTCTCATTGATAAGCAACACAATTCCACCTTGTTCTCATTGAAAAAGAACACAGTCCCACCTTTTTCGCATTGAAGCGGAACACAATCCCACCTCTGCCACATTGAAAAGCTACACAGTCCCACCTTTTTCTCATTGATAAGGAACAAACTCGCACCTTTTACTCATTGATAAAGAACACAGACCCACCTTTTTCTCATTGATAAATAACACAATTCCACCTTTTTCTCATTGATATAGAACACTGTCGACTCTTTCACTCATTGATAATGATCACAGTCCCACCTTTTTCTCATTGATAAGGAACACAATACCACTTTTTCTCATTGATATGGAATCCAATACCACCTTTTACTCATTGATAAGAAACACAATATCACCTTTATCTCATTGATAATGAACACAATCCACCCTTTTTCTCATTGATATGGAACACAATCCCACCTTTTTCTCAGTGGTATGGAACAGAATGCCACCATTTTCTCATTGATAAGGACCACAATCCATCCTTTTTCCTCATTGATAAAGAACACAGTCTTGCCTTTTTCTGATTGATAAGGAACACAATCCCACCTTTTTCTCATTGATAAGGGACACAATACCACCTTTTTCTCATTGATAAGGGACACAGTCCCACCTTTTTCTCATTGATACGGAACACAATCCACCCTTTATCTCATTGATACGGAACACAATCCCACCTTTTTCTCATTGGTATGGAACAGAGTGCCACCATATTCTCATTGATAAGGATCACAATCCATCCTTTTTCTCATTGATAAAAAACACAGTCCCGCCTTTTTCTCATTGATAAGGAACACAATCCACCCTTTTTCTCATTGATAAATAACACAATACCACATTTTTCACATTGATAAGGAACACAGTACCACCTTTTTCTCATTAATAAGGAACACAGTCCCACCATTTTCTCATTGGTAAGGAACACAATGCACCCATTTTCTCATTGATAAGGAATACAATCCCCCCTTTTCACATTGATAAGGAACACAGTCCCACCTTTTTCTCATTGATATGGAATCCAATACCACCTTTTACTCATTGGTAAGAAACACAATCTCACCTTTATCTCATTGATAAGGAACACAATCCACCCTTTTTCTCATTGGTAAGGAACACAATCCACCCTTTATCTCATGATATGGAACACAATCCCACCTTTTTCTCATTGATAAGCAACACAATTCCACCTTGTTCTCATTGATAAGGAACACAATCTCACATTTATCTCATTGATAATGATCACAGTCCCACCTTTTTCTCATTGATAAGGAACACAATCCCACCTTTTTCTCATTGATAAGGAACACAATCCACCCTTATTCTTATTTATATGGAAGACAATCAACCCTTTATCTCAATGATAAGGAACACAATCCCGCCTTTTTCTCATTGGTATGGAACAGAATGCCACCATTTTCTCATTGATAAGGATCACAATCCATCCTTTTTCTCATTGAAAAAGAACACAATCCCACCTTTTTCTCATTGATAAGGAACACAGTCACATCTTTTTCGCATTGATAAGGAACACAATACCACTTATTCTCATTGATAAGGAACACAATCCACCCTTTTTCTCATTGATACGGAACACAATCCCCACCTGTTTCTCATTGTTAATGAACACAATTACACATTTTTCTCATTGATAAAGAACACAGTCCTAACTTTTTTCTTATTGATAAAGAACACAATCACACCTTATTCTCAATCATACAGAACACAGTCCCACCTTTATCTAATTGATACGGAACACAATACCACCTTTTTCTCATTGATAAGGAACATAGGCCCGCTTTTTCTCACTGAAAAAGAACACAATCCCCCCTTTTTCTCATTGATAACGAACAAAGTCCCAACTTTATTTCTCATTGATCGGGAACTCAGTTGCAACTTTCTCTCATTGATAAGGAACACAGTCCCACCGATTTCTCAATGATAAGGAACACATTCCCACTTTTTTCACATTGATACGGAACACATTCCCACCCTTTTCTCATTGATAAGGAACACAGTCCCACCTTTTTCTCATTGATAAGGAACACAGTCCCAAATTTTTCTCATTTATATGGAACACAATCTCATCTTTTTCTTATTGATAAGGAACACAATCAAACATTTTTCTCATTGATACGAACACAATCCCAACTTTTTTTCCTTCATACGGAACACAATCCCCCCTTTTTCTCATTGATAAGGAACACAATCCTCCTATTTTCTCATTGATAATGAACACAATCCCACCTTTTTCTCATTGATAAGGAACACAATCCCACCTTTTTCTCCTTCATAAGGAACACAATCCCCCCTTTTTCTCATTGATAAGGAACACAATCCTCCTATTTTCTCATTGATAATGAACACAATCCACCCTTTTTCTCATTGATAATGAACACAATCCACCCTTTTTCTCATTGATAAAGAACACAATCCCACCTTTTTCTCATTGATAAGGAACACAATCCACCTTTTTCTCATTGATAAGGGACACAATCCCACCTTTTTCTCATTGATATGGAATCCAATACCACCTTTTACTCATTGATAAGAAACACAATATCACCTTTATCTCATTGATAATGAACACAATCCACCCTTTTTCTCATTGATAAATAACACAATATCACATTTTTCACATTGATAAGGAACACAGTACCACCTTTTTCTCAATAATAAGGAACACAGTCCCACCATTTTCTCATTGGTAAGGAACACAATCCACCCATTTTCGCATTGATAAGGAATACAATCCCCCCCTTTTCACATTGATAAGGAACACAGTCCCACCTTTTTCTCATTGATATGGAATCAAAATACCACCTTTTACTCATTGATAAGAAATACAATCTCACCTTCATCTCATTGATAATGAACACAATCCCCCTTTTTTTCTCATTGATACGGAACACAATCCACCCTTTATCTCATTGATACGGAACATAATCCCACCTTTTTCTCAGTAGTATGGAACAGAATGCCACCATATTCTCATTGATATGGAACCCAAACCTATCTTTTACTCATTCATAAGGAACATAATCACACCTTCATCTCATTGCTAATGATCACAGTCCCACCTTTTTCTCATTGATAAGGAACACAATTCCACATTTTTCTCATTGATAAGGAACACAATCCACCCTTTTTCTCATTGATACGGAACACAATCCACCCTTTTTCTCATTGATAAGGATCACAGTCCCACCTTTTTCTCATTGGTAAGGAACACAATACCTCATTTTCTCACTTATAAGGAACACAATCCACCCATTTACGGATTGTTAAGGAACACAATCCACCCTTTTTCTCATTGATATGGAACACAATCCCACCTTTTTCTCATTGATAAGCAACACAATTCCAACTTGTTCTCATTGGTAAGGAACACAGTCCCAACTTTTTTCTCACTGATAACGAACACAATCCCACCTTTTTCTCTTTGATACGGAACACAGTCCCACCTTTTCCACATTGACAAGCTACTCAATCCCGCCTTTTTCTCATTGATAAGGAACAAACTCCCACCTTTTACTCATTGATAAAGAACACAGCCCCACCTTTTTCTCATTGATAAATAACACAATTCCACCTTTTTCTCATTGATATGGAACACTGTCGACTCTTTCACTCATTGATAATGTACACAGTCCCACCTTTTTCTCATTGATAAGGAACACAATACCACTTTTTCTCATTGATAAGGAACACAATCCCACCTTTTTCTCATTGATAAGGAACACAATACCACTTTTTCTCATTGATAAGGAACACAATCCACCCATTTTCTCATTGATAAGGAACACAGTCCCACCTTTTTCTCATTGATAAATAACACAATACCACATTTTTCACAATGATAAGGAACACAGTACCACCTTTTTCTCATTGATAAGGAACACAATTCCACCTTTTTCTCATTGATAAAGAACACAGGCCCCCTTTTTCTCCCTGAAAAAGAACACAATCCTCCTTTTTCTCATTGATAAGGAAAAATGTCCCAAATTTTTTGGCATTGATAAAGAACATAATTCCAACTTTTACTCATTGATATGGAACACAGTTGCACCTTTCACTCATTGATAAGGAACACAGTCTCACTGTTTTCTCAATGATAAGGAACACAATCTCATTTTTTTCTCATTGATAAGGAACACAGTCCCACCTTTCACTCATTGATAAGGAACACAGTCTCACTGTTTTCTCAATGATAAGGAACACAATCTCATTTTTTTCTCATTGATAAATAACACAATTCCACCTTTTTCTCATTGATATGGAACACTGTCGACTCTTTCACTCATTGATAATGTACACAGTCCCACCTTTTTCTCATTGATAAGGAACACAATACCACTTTTTCTCATTGATAAGGAACACAATCCCACCTTTTTCTCATTGATAAATAACACAATACCACATTTTTCACAATGATAAGGAACACAGTCCCACCCTTTTCTCATTGATAAGGAACACAATCCCACCTTTTTCTCATTGATAAGGAACACGGTCCCAAATTTTTCTCATTTATGCGGAACACAATCTCATCATTTCCTTATTGATAAGGAACACCATCCCACCTTTTTCATCTTCATACGGACTACAATCCACCCTTTTTCTCTTTGATAAGGAACACAATCCACCTATTTTCTCATTGATAAAGAACACAATCCCACCTTTTTCTCATTGATAAGGAACACAATCCCACCTTTTTCTCATTGATAAAGATCACAATCCATCCTTTTACACATTAATAAGGAACACATTCCCACCATTTTCTAATTGGTCAGGAACACAATCCACCCATTTTCTCATTGATAAGGAATACAATCCACCCTTTTCACATTGATAAGGAACACAGTCCCACCTTTTTCTCATTGATATGGAATCCAATACCACCTTTTACTCATTGATAAGAAACACAATCTCACCTTTATCTCATTGATAAGGAACATAATCCACCCTTTTTCTCATTTTACGGAACACAATCCACCCTTTATCTCATTGATAAGGAACACAAACCCACCTTTTTCTCATTGGTATGGAACAGAATGCCACCTTTTCCTCTTTGATATGGAACCGAATCCTACCTTTTACTCATTGATAAGGAACATAATCACACCTTTATCTCATTGATAATGATCACAGTCCCACCTTTTTCTCATTGACAAGGAACATAATCACACCTTTATCTCATTGATAATGATCACAGTCCCACCTTTTTCTCATTGTTAAGGAACACAATCCACCCTTTTTCGCATTGATAAGGGACACAATCCCACCTTTATCTCTTTGATATGGAACCCAATCCTACCTTTTACTCATTGATAAGGAACATAATCACACCTTTATCTCATTGATAATGATCACAGTCCCACCTTTTTCTCATTGATAAGGAACACAGTTGCACCTTTCACTCCTTGATAAGGATCACAATCCATCCTTTTACACATTAATAAAGAACACAGTCCCACCATTTTCTCATTGGTAAGGAACACAATCCACCCATTTTCTCATTGGTAAAGATCACAATCCATCCTTTTACACATTAATAAGGAACACATTCCCACCATTTTCTAATTGGTAAGGAACACAATCCACCCATTTTCTCATTGATAAGGAATACAATCCACCCTTTTCACATTGATAAGGAACACAGTCACAAATTTTTCTCATTTATGCAGAACACAATCTCATCATTTCCTTATTGATAAGGAACACAATCCCACCTTTTTCATCTTCATACGGACTACAATCCGCCCTTTTTCTCTTTGATAAGGAACACAATCCACCTATTTTCTCATTGATAAAGAACACAATCCCACCTTTTTCTCATTGATAAGGAACACAATCCCACCTTTTTCTCATTGGTAAAGATCACAATCCATCCTTTTACACATTAATAAGAAACACATTCCCACCATTTTCTAATTGGTAAGGAACACAATCCACCCATTTTCTCATTGATAAGGAATACAATCCACCCTTTTCACATTGATAAGGAACACAGTCCCACCTTTTTCTCATTGATATGGAATCCAATACCACCTTTTACTCATTGATAAGAAACACAATCCCACCTTTATCTCTTTGATATGGAACCCAATACAACCTTTTACTCATTGATAAGGAACATAATCACACCTTTATCTCATTGATGATGATCACAGTCCCACCTTTTTCTCATTGATAAGGAACACAATCCCACCTTTTTCTCATTGATAAGGATCACAATCCATCCTTTTACACATTAATAAAGAACACAGTCCCACCATTTTCTCATTGGTAAGGAACACAATCCACCCATTTTCTCATTGATAAGGAATACAATCCCCCCTTTTCACATTGATAAGGAACACAGTCCCACCTTTTTCTCATTGATATGGAATCCAATACCACCTTTTACTCATTGATAAGAAACACAATCTCACCTTTATCTCATTGATAAGGAACACAATCCACACTTTTTCTCATTTTACAGAACACAATCCACCCTTCTTCTCATTGATAAGGAACACAATCCCACCTTTTTCTCATTGGTATGGAACAGAATGCCACCTTTCTCTCTTTGATATGGAACCCAATCCTACCTTTTACTCATTGATAAGGAACATAATCACACCTTTATCTCATTGATAATGATCACAGTCCCACCTTTTTCTCATTGATAAGCAACACAATCCAACCTTTTTCGCATTGATAAGGAACACAATCCACCCTTTTTCTCATTGGTATGGAACACAATGCACACTTTATCTCAATGATAGGGATGACAGTCCCACCTTTTTCTCATTGATAAGGAACACAATACCTCATTTTCTCACGTATACGGAACACAATCCACCCATTTTCTCATTGTTAAGAAACACAATCCAGCCTTTTTATCATTGATATGGAACACAATTCCACCTTTTTCTCATTGATATGGAACACTGTCGACTCTTTCACTCATTGATAATGATCACAGTCCCACCTTTTTCTCATTGATAAGGAATACAATACCACTTTTTCTCATTGATAAGAAACACAATCCACACATTTTCTCATTGATATGGAACACTGTCGACTCTTTCACTCATTGATAAAGAACACACTCCCACCTTTTTCTCATTGATACGGAACACAATCCCACCTTTTCCACTTTGATAAAGATCACAATCCATCCTTTTTCACACTAAAAAGGAACACAGTCCCACCCTTTTCTCATTGGTAAGGGACACAATCCACCCTTTTCCTCATTGATAAGGAACACAATCTCACCTTTATCTCATTGATAAGGAACACAATACCACTTTTTCTCATGGATAAGAAACACAATCCACACATTTTCTCATTGATAAGGAACACAATCCACCCTTTTTCTCATTGATAAAGAACACAACCCCACCTTTTTCTCTTTGATAAGGAACACAATTACACCTTTTTCTCATTGATAAAGAACACAGGCCCCCTTTTTCTCATTGACAAATTACACAAACCCTATTTTTCTCATTGATAAGGAACACAGTCCCAACGTTTTACTCATTGATAAAGAACACAATTCCACATTGTTCTCATTGATTCGGAACACAGTTGCACCTTTCACTCATTGATAAGGAACACAGTCACACTGTTTTCTCAATGATAAGGAACACAATCCCACCTTTTTCTCATTGATAAATAACACAATTCCACCTTTTTCTCATTGATATGGAACACTGTCGACTCTTTCACTCATTGATAATGATCACAGTCCCACCTTTTTCTCATTGATAAGGAACACAATCCACCCATTTTCTCATTGATAAGGAGCACAATCCACCCTTTTTCTCATTGATACAGAACACAATGACACATTTTTCTCATTGATAAAGAACACAGTCCTAACTTTTTTCTCATTGATAAAGGACACAATCACACCTTTTTCTCAATCATATAGAACAAAGTCCCACCTTTTTCTAATTGATACGGAATACAATACCACCTTTTCACATTGATAAGGAACACAGTCCCACCTTTTTCTCATTGATAAGGAACACAATTCCACCTTTTTCTCATTGATAAAGAACACAGGCCCCCTTTTTCTCACTGATAAAGAACACAATCCCCTTTTTCTCATTGATAAGGAACGAAGTCTCAACTTTTCTCGCATTGATTAAGGACATAATTCCAACTTTTTCTCATTGATACGGAACACAGTTGCACTTTTCACTCATTGATAAGGAACACAGACCCTACTTTTTTCTCACTGATAACGAACACAATCCCACCTTTTCCACTTTGATAAAGATCACAATCCATCCTTTTTCACACTAAAAAGGAACACAGTCCCACCTTTTTCTCATTGATAAATAACACAATACCACATTTTT
This sequence comes from Chiloscyllium plagiosum, assembly GCF_037043375.1. Taxonomy (NCBI): domain Eukaryota; kingdom Metazoa; phylum Chordata; class Chondrichthyes; order Orectolobiformes; family Hemiscylliidae; genus Chiloscyllium; species Chiloscyllium plagiosum. Next base: position 25,139,919 of record NW_028270158.1, on the reverse strand, counting down.
CACAATGATAAGGAACACAGTACCACCATTTTCTCATTGTTAAGAAACACAATCCAGCCTTTTTATCATTGATATGGAACACAATTCCACCTTTTTCACATTGATAAAGATCACAATCCATCCTTTTTCACACTAATAAGGAACACAGTCCCACCCTTTTCTCATTGGTAAGGGACACAATCCACCCTTTGTCTCATTGATAAGGAACACAATCTCACCTTTATCTCATTGATAAGGAACACAATACCACTTTTTCTCATGGATAAGAAACACAATCCACACATTTTCTCATTGATAAGGAACACAATCCACACTTTTTCTCATTGATAAAGAACACAACCCCACCTTTTTCTCTTTGATAAAGAACACAATTACACCTTTTACTCATTGATAAAGAACACAGGCCCCCTTTTTCTCATTGACAAAGTACACAAACCCCCTTTTTCTCATTGATAAGGAACACAGTCCCAACTTGTTACTCATTGATAAAGAACACAATTCCACCTTGTTCTCATTGATTCGGAACACAGTTGCACCTTTCACTCATTGATAAGGAACACAATCACACTGTTTTCTCAATGATAAGGAACACAATCCCACCTTTTTCTCATTGATAAGGAACACAGTCACACCTTTTTCTCATTGATAAGGAACACAATCCCACCTTTTTCTCATTGAAACGAACACAGTCCCACCCTTTTCTCATTGATAAGGAACACAATCCCACCTTTTTCTCATTGATAAGGAACACGGTCCCAAATTCTTCTCATTTATGCGGAACACAATCTCATCTTTTTCTTATTGATATGGAACACAATCGACCATTTTTCTCATTGACACAGAACACAATCCCACCTTTTTCTCCTTCATACGGAACACAATCCACCCTTTTTCTCTTTGATAAGGAACACAATCCACCTATTTTCTCATTGATAATGAACACAATCCCACCTTTTTTCTCATTGGAAAGGAACACAGTCCCACAATTATCTCATTTATGAAAAACACAGTCCCACCTTTTTCTCATTGATAAGGAACACAATCCCAGCTTTTTCTCATTGATAAGGAACACCGTCTACACATTTTCTCATTGATACGGAACACATTCCCACCATTTTCTCATTGATAAGGAACACAGTCCCACCCTTTTCTCATTGATAAGGAACACAATCCCACCCTTTTCTCATTGATAAGTAACACGGTACCAAATTTTTCTCATTTATACGGAACACAATCCCATCTTTTTCTTCTTGATAAGGAACACAATCGACCATTTTCTCATTGATACAGAACACAATCCCACCTTTTTCTCCTTCATATGGAACACAATCCACCCTTTTTCTCTTTGATAAGGAACACAATCCACCCATTGTCTCATTGATAAGGAACACAATCCCACCTTTTTCTCATTGAAAAGAACACAGTCCCACACTTAACCCATTGATAAACAACACAGTCCCACCTTTTTCTCATTGATAAGGAACACAATCCCACCTTTTTCTCATTCATACGGAACACAATCCACCCTTTCTCTCTTTGATAAGGAATACAATCCCACCTTTTTCTCATTGATAAGGAACACAATCACACCTTTATCTCATTGATAATGATCACAGTCCCACCTTTTTCTCATTGATAAGGAACACAATCACACCTTTTTCTCATTGATAAAGATAACAATCTATCCTTTTTCACATTAATAAGGAACACACTCCCACCCTTTTCTCATTGGTAAGGAACACAATCCAAACTTTTTCTCATTGATAAGGAATAAAATCCCCACTTTTCTCATTGATAAGGAACACAATCTCACCTTTATCTCATTGATAATGATCACAGTCCCACCTTTCTCTCATTGATAAGGAATACAATCCCCACTTTTCTCATTGATAAGGAACACTGTCCCACCATTTTCTCATTGATAAGGATCACAATCCATCCTTTTTCTCATTGATAAGGAACACAATCCACCCATTTTCTCATTGTTAAGGAACACAATCTACCCTTTTTCTCATTGATACAGAACACAATCCCACATTTTTCTCATTGATACAGAACACAATTACACCTTTTCCTCATTGATAAAGAACAGTCCTAACTTTTTTCTCATTGATAAAGGACACAATCACACCTTTTTCTCAATCATATAGAACACAGTCCCACCGTTTTCTAATTGATACAGAACACTATACCACATTTTTCGCATTGATAAGGAACACAGTCCCACCTTTTTCTCATTGATAAGGAACACAATTCCACCTTTTTCTCATTGAAAAAGAACACATGCCCCCTTTTTCTCATTGATAAGGATCAAAGTCCAAACTTTTTTCTCATTGATAAAGAACACAATTCCACCTTGTTCTCATTGATTCGGAACACAGTTGCACCTTTCACTCATTGATAAGGAACACCGTCACACTGTTTTCTCAATGATAAGGAACACAATCCCACCTCTTTCTCATTGATAAGGAACACAGTCCCACCTTTTTCTCATTGATAAGGAACACAATCCCACTTTTTTCTCATTGATAAGGAACACCGTCTACACATTTTCTCATTGATAAGGAACACATTCCCACCATTTTCTCATTGAGAAGGAACACAGTCCCACCATTTTCTCATTGATAACGAACACAATCCCACCTTTTGCTCCTTCATACGGAACACAATCCACCCTTTTTCTCATTGATAAGGAACACAATCCAACCTTTGTCTCATTGATAAGGAACACAATCCCACCTTTTTCTCATTCATATGGAACACAATCCCACCATTTTCTCATTGATAAGGAACACAACCACCCCTTTTCTCATTGATAAGGAACACAACCACCCCTTTTCTCATTGATAAACAACACATTCCCACCTTTTTCTCATTGATAAGGAACACAATCCCACCTTTTTCTCATTGATAAGCAACACAATCCAACCTTTTTCGCATTGATAAGGAACACAATCCACCCTTTTTCTCATTGGTATGGAACACAATGCACACTTTATCTCAATGATAGGGATGACAGTCCCACCTTTTTCTCATTGATAAGGAACACAATACCTCATTTTCTCACGTATACGGAACACAATCCACCCATTTTCTCATTGTTAAGAAACACAATCCAGCCTTTTTATCATTGATATGGAACACAATTCCACCTTTTTCTCATTGATATGGAACACTGTCGACTCTTTCACTCATTGATAATGATCACAGTCCCACCTTTTTCTCATTGATAAGGAACACAATACCACTTTTTCTCATTGATAAGAACACAATCCACCCATTTTCTCATTGATAATGAATACAATCCCCCCTTTTCACATTGATAAGGAACACAGTCCCACCTTTTTCTCATTGATATGGAATCCAATACCACCTTTTACTCATTGATAAGAAACACAATATCACCTTTATCTCATTGATAATAAACACAATCCACCCTTTTTCTCATTGATAAATAACACAATATCACATTTTTCACATTGATAAGGAACACAGTACCACCTTTTGCTCATTAATAAGGAACACAGTCCCACCATTTTCTCATTGGTAAGGAACACAATCCACCCATTTTCTCATTGATAAGGAATACAATCCCCCCCTTTTCACATTGATAAGGAACACAGTCCCACCTTTTTCTCATTGATAAGGAACACAATCCCACCATTTTCTCATTGATAAAGATAACAATCCATCCTTTTTCACATTAATAAGGAACACAGTCCCACCATTTTCTCATTGGTAAGGAACACAATTCACCCATTTTCTCATTGATAAGGAATACAATCCCCCCTTTTCACATTGATAAGGAACACAGTCCCACCTTTTTCTCATTGATATGGAATCAAAATACCACCTTTTACTCATTGATAAGAAATACAATCTCACCTTTATCTCATTGATAATGAACACAATCAACCCTTTTTTCTCATTGATACGGAACACAATCCACCCTTTATCTCATTGATACGGAACACAATCCCACCTTTTTCTCAGTGGTATGGAACAGAATGCCACCATATTCTCATTGATAAGGATCACAATCCATCCTTTTTTCATTGATAAAGAACACAGTCCCGCCTTTTTCTCATTGATAAGGAACACAATCCCACCTTTTTCTCATTGATAAGGGACACAATCCCACCTTTTTCTCATTTATATGGAACCCAAACCTACCTTTTACTCATTCATAAGGAACATAATCACACCTTCATCTCATTGATAATTATCACAGTCCCACCTTTTTCTCATTGATAAGGAACACCATCCCACATTTTTCTCATTGATAAGGAACACAATCCACCCTTTTTCTCATTGATACGGAACACAATCCACCCTTTTTCTCATTGATAAGGATCACAGTCCCACCTTTTTCTCATTGGTAAGGAACACAATACCTCATTTTCTCACTTATAAGGAACACAATCCACCCATTTACGGATTGTTAAGGAACACAATCCACCCTTTTTCTCATTGATATGGAACACAATCCCACCTTTTTCTCATTGATAAGCAACACACTTCCAACTTGTTATCATTAATAAGGAACACAGTCCCAACTTTTTTCTCACTGATAACGAACACAATCCCACCTTTTTCTCTTTGATACGGAACACAGTCCCACCTTTTCCACATTGACAAGCTACTCAATCCCACCTTTTTCTCATTGATAAGGAACAAACTCCCACCTTTTACTCATTGATTAAGAACACAGCCCCATCTTTTTCTCATTGATAACTAACACAATTCCACCTTTTTCTCATTGATATGGAGCACTGTCGACTCTTTCACTCATTGATAATGTACACAGTCCCACCTTTTTCTCATTGATAAGGAACACAATACCACTTTTTCTCATTGATAAGGAACACAATCCACCCATTTTCTCATTGATAAGGAACACAGTCCCACCTTTTTCTCATTGATAAATAACACAATACCACATTTTTCACAATGATAAGGAACACAGTACCACCTTTTTCTCATTGATAAGGAACACAATTCCACCTTTTTCTCATTGATAAAGGACACAGGCCCCCTTTTTCTCAATGATAAAGAACACAATCCTCCTTTTTGTCATTGATAAGGAACAAAGTCCCAATTTTTTTTCTCATTGATAAAGAACACAATTCCAACTTTTACTCATTGATATGGAACACAGTTGCACCTTTCACTCCTTGATAAGGAACACAGTCTCACTGTTTTCTCAACGATAAGGAACACAATCCCATCTTTTTCTCATTGATAAGGAACACAGTCCCACCTTTTTCTCATTGATAAGGAACACCATCTACACTTTTTCTCATTGATATGAAACACATACCCAGCATTTTCTCATTGATAAGGAACACAGTCCCACCCTTTTCTCATTGATAAGGAACACAATCCCACCTTTTTCTCATTGAAACAAACACAGTCCCACACTTTTCTCATTGATAAGGAACACAATCCTTACGGGCGGCACGTGGCACAGTGGTTAGCACTGCTGCCTCACAGCGCCAGAGACCCGGGTTCAATTCCCACCTCAGGCAACTGACTGTGTGGAGTTTGCACGTTCTCCCCGTGTCTGCGTGGGTTTTTTCCGGGTGCTCCGGTTTCCTCCCACAGTCCAAAGATGTGCAGGTCAGGTGAATTGGCCATGCTAAATTGCCCGTAGTGTTAGGTAAGGGGTAAATGTAGGGGTATGGGTGGATTATGCTTTGGCGGTTCGGAGTGGACTTGTTGGGCCGAAGGGCCTGTTTCCACACTGTAATGTAATCTAATCTAGACAATCCCACCTTTTTCTCATTGAGAAGGAACACGGTCCCAAATTTTTCTCTTTTATAAGGAACACAATCCCATCTTTTTCTTATTGATAAGGAACACAATCGACCATTTTCTCATTGATACAGAACACAATCCCACATTTTTCTCCTTCATACGGAACACAATCCACCTATTTTCTCTTTGATAAGGAACACAATCCACCCTTTTTCTCATTGATAAGGAACACAATCCCACCTTTTTCTCATTGAAACGAACACAGTCCCACCCTTTTCTCATTGATAAGGAACACAATCCCACCTTTTTCTCATTGATAAGGAACACGGTCCCAAATTCTTCTCATTTATGCGGAACACAATCTCATCTTTTTCTTATTGATATGGAACACAATCGACCATTTTTCTCATTGACACAGAACACAATCCCACCTTTTTCTCCTTCATACGGAACACAATCCACCCTTTTTCTCTTTGATAAGGAACACAATCCACCTATTTTCTCATTGATAATGAACACAATCCCACCTTTTTTCTCATTGGAAAGGAACACAGTCCAACAATTATCTCATTTATGAAAAACACAGTCCCACCTTTTTCTCATTGATAAGGAACACAATCCCAGCTTTTTCTCATTGATAAGGAACACCGTCTACACATTTTCTCATTGATACGGAACACATTCCCACCATTTTCTCATTGATAAGGAACACAGTCCCACCCTTTTCTCATTGATAAGGAACACAATCCCACCCTTTTCTCATTGATAAGTAACACGGTACCAAATTTTTCTCATTTATACGGAACACAATCCCATCTTTTTCTTCTTGATAAGGAACACAATCGACCATTTTCTCATTGATACAGAACACAATCCCACCTTTTTCTCCTTCATATGGAACACAATCCACCCTTTTTCTCTTTGATAAGGAACACAATCCACCCATTGTCTCATTGATAAGGAACACAATCCCACCTTTTTCTCATTGAAAAGAACACAGTCCCACACTTAACCCATTGATAAACAACACAGTCCCACCTTTTTCTCATTGATAAGGAACACAATCCCACCTTTTTCTCATTCATACGGAACACAATCCACCCTTTCTCTCTTTGATAAGGAATACAATCCCACCTTTTTCTCATTGATAAGGAACACAATCACACCTTTATCTCATTGATAATGATCACAGTCCCACCTTTTTCTCATTGATAAGGAACACAATCACACCTTTTTCTCATTGATAAAGATAACAATCTATCCTTTTTCACATTAATAAGGAACACACTCCCACCCTTTTCTCATTGGTAAGGAACACAATCCAAACTTTTTCTCATTGATAAGGAATAAAATCCCCACTTTTCTCGTTGATAAGGAACAGAATCCCACCTTTTTCTCATTGATATGGAATCCAATGCTACGTTTTCTCATTGATAAGGAACACAATCTCACCTTTATCTCATTGATAATGATCACAGTCCCACCTTTCTCTCATTGATAAGGAATACAATCCCCACTTTTCTCATTGATAAGGAACACTGTCCCACCATTTTCTCATTGATAAGGATCACAATCCATCCTTTTTCTCATTGATAAGGAACACAATCCACCCATTTTCTCATTGTTAAGGAACACAATCTACCCTTTTTCTCATTGATACAGAACACAATCCCACATTTTTCTCATTGATACAGAACACAATTACACCTTTTCCTCATTGATAAAGAACAGTCCTAACTTTTTTCTCATTGATAAAGGACACAATCACACCTTTTTCTCAATCATATAGAACACAGTCCCACCGTTTTCTAATTGATACAGAACACTATACCACATTTTTCGCATTGATAAGGAACACAGTCCCACCTTTTTCTCATTGATAAGGAACACAATTCCACCTTTTTCTCATTGAAAAAGAACACATGCCCCCTTTTTCTCATTGATAAGGATCAAAGTCCAAACTTTTTTCTCATTGATAAAGAACACAATTCCACCTTGTTCTCATTGATTCGGAACACAGTTGCACCTTTCACTCATTGATAAGGAACACCGTCACACTGTTTTCTCAATGATAAGGAACACAATCCCACCTCTTTCTCATTGATAAGGAACACAGTCCCACCTTTTTCTCATTGATAAGGAACACAATCCCACTTTTTTCTCATTGATAAGGAACACCGTCTACACATTTTCTCATTGATAAGGAACACATTCCCACCATTTTCTCATTGAGAAGGAACACAGTCCCACCATTTTCTCATTGGTAACGAACACAATCCCACCTTTTTCTCATTCATATGGAACACAATCCCACCATTTTCTCATTGATAAGGAACACAACCACCCCTTTTCTCATTGATAAGGAACACAATCCCACCTTTTTCTCATTGATAAGCAACACAATCCAACCTTTTTCGCATTGATAAGGAACACAATCCACCCTTTTTCTCATTGGTATGGAACACAATGCACACTTTATCTCAATGATAGGGATGACAGTCCCACCTTTTTCTCATTGATAAGGAACACAATACCTCATTTTCTCACGTATACGGAACACAATCCACCCATTTTCTCATTGTTAAGAAACACAATCCAGCCTTTTTATCATTGATATGGAACACAATTCCACCTTTTTCTCATTGATATGGAACACTGTCGACTCTTTCACTCATTGATAATGATCACAGTCCCACCTTTTTCTCATTGATAAGGAACACAATACCACTTTTTCTCATTGATAAGAACACAATCCACCCATTTTCTCATTGATAATGAATACAATCCCCCCTTTTCACATTGATAAGGAACACAGTCCCACCTTTTTCTCATTGATATGGAATCCAATACCACCTTTTACTCATTGATAAGAAACACAATATCACCTTTATCTCATTGATAATAAACACAATCCACCCTTTTTCTCATTGATAAATAACACAATATCACATTTTTCACATTGATAAGGAACACAGTACCACCTTTTGCTCATTAATAAGGAACACAGTCCCACCATTTTCTCATTGGTAAGGAACACAATCCACCCATTTTCTCATTGATAAGGAATACAATCCCCCCCTTTTCACATTGATAAGGAACACAGTCCCACCTTTTTCTCATTGATAAGGAACACAATCCCACCATTTTCTCATTGATAAAGATAACAATCCATCCTTTTTCACATTAATAAGGAACACAGTCCCACCATTTTCTCATTGGTAAGGAACACAATTCACCCATTTTCTCATTGATAAGGAATACAATCCCCCCTTTTCACATTGATAAGGAACACAGTCCCACCTTTTTCTCATTGATATGGAATCAAAATACCACCTTTTACTCATTGATAAGAAATACAATCTCACCTTTATCTCATTGATAATGAACACAATCAACCCTTTTTTCTCATTGATACGGAACACAATCCACCCTTTATCTCATTGATACGGAACACAATCCCACCTTTTTCTCAGTGGTATGGAACAGAATGCCACCATATTCTCATTGATAAGGATCACAATCCATCCTTTTTTCATTGATAAAGAACACAGTCCCGCCTTTTTCTCATTGATAAGGAACACAATCCCACCTTTTTCTCATTGATAAGGGACACAATCCCACCTTTTTCTCATTTATATGGAACCCAAACCTACCTTTTACTCATTCATAAGGAACATAATCACACCTTCATCTCATTGATAATTATCACAGTCCCACCTTTTTCTCATTGATAAGGAACACCATCCCACATTTTTCTCATTGATAAGGAACACAATCCACCCTTTTTCTCATTGATACGGAACACAATCCACCCTTTTTCTCATTGATAAGGATCACAGTCCCACCTTTTTCTCATTGGTAAGGAACACAATACCTCATTTTCTCACTTATAAGGAACACAATCCACCCATTTACGGATTGTTAAGGAACACAATCCACCCTTTTTCTCATTGATATGGAACACAATCCCACCTTTTTCTCATTGATAAGCAACACACTTCCAACTTGTTATCATTAATAAGGAACACAGTCCCAACTTTTTTCTCACTGATAACGAACACAATCCCACCTTTTTCTCTTTGATACGGAACACAGTCCCACCTTTTCCACATTGACAAGCTACTCAATCCCACCTTTTTCTCATTGATAAGGAACAAACTCCCACCTTTTACTCATTGATTAAGAACACAGCCCCATCTTTTTCTCATTGATAACTAACACAATTCCACCTTTTTCTCATTGATATGGAGCACTGTCGACTCTTTCACTCATTGATAATGTACACAGTCCCACCTTTTTCTCATTGATAAGGAACACAATACCACTTTTTCTCATTGATAAGGAACACAATCCACCCATTTTCTCATTGATAAGGAACACAGTCCCACCTTTTTCTCATTGATAAATAACACAATACCACATTTTTCACAATGATAAGGAACACAGTACCACCTTTTTCTCATTGATAAGGAACACAATTCCACCTTTTTCTCATTGATAAAGGACACAGGCCCCCTTTTTCTCAATGATAAAGAACACAATCCTCCTTTTTGTCATTGATAAGGAACAAAGTCCCAATTTTTTTTCTCATTGATAAAGAACACAATTCCAACTTTTACTCATTGATATGGAACACAGTTGCACCTTTCACTCCTTGATAAGGAACACAGTCTCACTGTTTTCTCAACGATAAGGAACACAATCCCATCTTTTTCTCATTGATAAGGAACACAGTCCCACCTTTTTCTCATTGATAAGGAACACCATCTACAAATTTTCTCATTGATACGACACACATTCCCACCATTTTCTCATTGATAAGGAACGCAGTCCAACCCTTTTCTCATTGATAAGGAACACAATCCCACCTTTTTCTCATTGATAAGGAACACGGTCCCAAATTTTTCTCATTTGCGCGGAACACAATCTCATCATTTCCTTATTGATAAGGAACACAATCCCATGTTTTTCATCTTCATACGGACTACAATCCACCCTTTTTCTCTTTGATAAGGAACACAATCCACCTATTTTCTCATTGATAAAGAACACAATCTCACCTTTTTCTCATTGATATGGAACACAATCCCACCTTTTTCTCATTGATAAGCAACACACTTCCAACTTGTTATCATTGATAAGGAACACAGTCCCAACTTTTTTCTCACTGATAACGAACACAATCCCACCTTTTTCTCTTTGATACGGAACACAGTCCCACCTTTTCCACATTGACAAGCTACTCAATCCCACCTTTTTCTCATTGATAAGGAACAAACTCCCACCTTTTACTCATTGATTAAGAACACAGCCCCATCTTTTTCTCATTGATAACTAACACAATTCCACCTTTTTCTCATTGATATGGAGCACTGTCGACTCTTTCACTCATTGATAATGTACACAGTCCCACCTTTTTCTCATTGATAAGGAACACAATACCACTTTTTCTCATTGATAAGGAACACAATCCACCCATTTTCTCATTGATAAGGAACACAGTCCCACCTTCTTCTCATTGATAAGGAACACAATACCACATTTTTCACAATGATAAGGAACACAGTACCACCTTTTTCTCATTGATAAGGAACACAATTCCACCTTTTTCTCATTGATATGGAGCACTGTCGACTCTTTCACTCATTGATAATGTACACAGTCCCACCTTTTTCTCATTGATAAGGAACACAATACCACTTTTTCTCATTGATAAGGAACACAATCCCACCTTTTTCTCATTGATAAGGAACAAACTCCCACCTTTTACTCATTGATTAAGAACACAGCCCCATCTTTTTCTCATTGATAACTAACACAATTCCACCTTTTTCTCATTGATATGGAGCACTGTCGACTCTTTCACTCATTGATAATGTACACAGTCCCACCTTTTTCTCATTGATAAGGAACACAATACCACTTTTTCTCATTGATAAGGAACACAATCCACCCATTTTCTCATTGATAAGGAACACAGTCCCACCTTTTTCTCATTGATAAATAACACAATACCACATTTTTCACAATGATAAGGAACACAGTACCACCTTTTTCTCATTGATAAGGAACACAATTCCACCTTTTTCTCATTGATAAAGGACACAGGCCCCCTTTTTCTCAATGATAAAGAACACAATCCTCCTTTTTGTCATTGATAAGGAACAAAGTCCCAATTTTTTTTCTCATTGATAAAGAACACAATTCCAACTTTTACTCATTGATATGGAACACAGTTGCACCTTTCACTCCTTGATAAGGAACACAGTCTCACTGTTTTCTCAACGATAAGGAACACAATCCCATCTTTTTCTCATTGATAAGGAACACAGTCCCACCTTTTTCTCATTGATAAGGAACACGGTCCCAAATTTTTCTCATTTGCGCGGAACACAATCTCATCATTTCCTTATTGATAAGGAACACAATCCCATGTTTTTCATCTTCATACGGACTACAATCCACCCTTTTTCTCTTTGATAAGGAACACAATCCACCTATTTTCTCATTGATAAAGAACACAATCTCACCTTTTTCTCATTGATAAGGAACACAATCCCACCTTTTTCTCATTGATAAGGATCACAATCCATCCTTTTACACATTAATAAGGAACACATTCCCACCATTTTCTAATTGGTAAGGAACACAATCCACCCATTTTCTCATTGATAAGGAATACAATCCCCCCTTTTCACATTGATAAGGAACACAGTCCCACCGTTTTCTCATTGATATGGAATCCAATACCACCTTTTACTCATTGGTAAGAAACACAATCTCACCTTTATCTCATTGATAAGGAACACAATCCACACTTTTTCTCATTTTACAGAACACAATCCACCCTTTTTCTCATTGATAAGGAACACAATCCAGCCTTTTTATCATTGATATGGAACACAATTCCACCTTTTTCTCATTGATATGGAACACTGTCGACTCTTTCACTCATTGATAATGATCACAGTCCCACCTTTTTCTCATTGATAAGGAATACAATACCACTTTTTCTCATTGATAAGAAACACAATCCACACATTTTCTCATTGATATGGAACACTGTCGACTCTTTCACTCATTGATAAAGAACACAGTCCCACCCTTTTCTCATTGGTAAGGGACACAATCCACCCTTTTTTTCATTGATAAGGAACACAATCTCACCTTTATCTCATTGATAAGGAACACAACACCACTTTTTCTCATGGATAAGAAACACAATCCACACATTTTCTCATTGATAAGGAACACAATCCACCCTTTTTCTCATTGATAAAGAACACAACCCCACCTTTTTCTCTTTGATAAGGAACACAATTTCACCTTTTTCTCATTGATAAAGAACACAGGCCCCCTTTTTCACATTGATAAAGAACACAATCCCGTTTTTTCTCATTGATAAGGAACACAGTCCCACCTTTTTCTCATTGAAAAATAACACAATATCACATTTTTCACATTGATAAGGAACACAGTACCACCTTTTTCTCATTAATAAGGAACACAGTCCCACCATTTTCTCATTGGTAAGGAACACAATCCACCCATTTTCTCATTGATAAGGAATACAATCCCCCCCTTTTCACATTGATAAGGAACACAGTCCCACCTTTTTCTCATTGATATGGAATCAAAATACCACCTTTTACTCATTGATAAGAAATACAATCTCACCTTTATCTCATTGATAATGAACACAATCCCCCCTTTTTTCTCATTGATACGGAACACAATCCACCCTTTATCTCATTGATACGGAACACAATCCCACTTTTTTCTCATTGATCTGGAACCCAAACCTACCTTTTACTCATTCATAGGGAACATAATCACACCATTATCTCATTGATAATGATCACAGTCCCACCTTTTTCTCATTGATATGGAACACAATCCCACGTTTTTCTCATTGATAAGGAACACAATCCACCCTATTTCTCATTGATACGGAAAACAATCCACCCTTTATCTCATTGATAAGGATCACAGTCCCACCTTTTTCTCATTGGTAAGGAACACAATACCTCATTTTCTCATTGATAAGGAACACAATCCCACATTTTTCTCATTGATAAGGAACACAATCCACCCTTTTTCTCATTGATATGGAACACAATCCCACCTTTTTCTCATTGATTAGCAACACAATTCCAACTTGTCCTCATTGATAAGGAACACAGTCCCAACTTTTTTCTCACTGATAACGAACAAAATCCCACCTTTTTCTCTTTGATACAGAACACAGTCCCACCTTTTCCACATTGACAAGCTACTCAATCCCACCTTTTTCTCATTGATAAGGAACAAACTCCCACCTTTTACTCATTGATAAAGAACACAGCCCCACCTTTTTCTCATTGATAAATAACACAATTCCACCTTATTCTCATTGATATGGAGCACTGTCGACTCTTTCACTCATTGATAATGTACACAGTCCCACCTTTTTCTCATTGATAAGGAACACAATACCACTTTTTCTCATTGATAAGGAACACAATCCCTACTTTTTCTCATTGATAAATAACACAATTCCACCTTTTTCTCATTGATAAGGAACACAATGCACCCATTTTCTCATTGATAAGGAACACAATCCACCCTTTTTCTCATTGATACAGCACACAATCCCACCTTTTTCTCATTGATACAGAACACAATGATACATTTTTCTCATTGATAAAGAACACAGTCCTAACTATTTTCTCATTGATAAAGGACACAATCACACCTTTTTCTCAATCATATAGAACAAAGTCCCACCTTTTTCTAATTGATAGGGAATACAATACCACCTTTTTCACATTGATAAGGAACACAGTCCCACCTTTTTCTCATTGATAAGGAACACAATTCCACCTTTTTCTCATTGATAAAGAACACAGGCCCCCTTTTTCTCACTGATAAAGAACACAATCCCCCTTTTTCTAATTGATAAGGAACAAAGTGTCAACTTTTCTCTCATTGATAAAGAACATAATTCCAACTTTTTCTCATTGATACGGAACACAGTTGCACTTTTCACTCATTGATAAGGAACACAGTCCCAACTTTTGTCTCACTGATAACGAACACAATCCCACCTTTTTCTCTTTGATACGGAACACAGTCCCACCTTTTCCACATTGACAAGCTACTCAATCCCACCTTTTTCTCATTGATAAGGAACAAACTCCCACCTTTTACTCATTGATAAAGAACACAGCCCCATCTTTTCTCATTGATAAATAACACAATTCCACCTTTTTCTCATTGATATGGAGCACTGTCGACTCTTTCACTCATTGATAATGTACACAGCCCCACCTTTTTCTCATTGATAAGGAACACAATACCACTTTTTCTCATTGATAAGGAACACAATCCACCCATTTTCTCATTGATAAGGAACACAGTCCCACCTTTTTCTCATTGATAAATAACACAATACCACATTTTTCACAATGATAAGGAACACAGTACCATCTTTTTCTCATTGATAAGGAACACAATACCACCTTTTTCTCATTGATAAAGGACACAGGCCCCCTTTTTCTCAATGATAAAGAACACAATCCTCCTTTTTCTCATTGATAAGGAACAAAGTCCCAATTTTTTTCTCATTGATAAAGAACACAATTCCAACTTTTACTCATTGATATGGAACACAGTTGCACCTTTCACTCATTGATAAGGAACACAGTCCCACTGTTTTCTCAATGATAAGGAACACAATCCCATCTTTTTCTCATTGATAAGGAACACAGACCCACCTTTTTCTCATTGATAAGGAACACCATCTACACATTTTCTCATTGATACGACACACATTCCCACCATTTTCTCATTGATAAGGAACACAATCCCACCTTTTTCTCATTGATAAGGAACACGGTCCCAAATTTTTCTCATTTACGCGGAACACAATCTCATCATTTCCTTATTGATAAGGAACACAATCCCACCTTTTTCATCTTCATAGGGACTACAATCCACCCTTTTTCTCTTTGATAAGGAACACAATCCACCTATTTTCTCATTGATAAAGAACACAATCCCACCTTTTTCTCATTGATAAGGAACACAATCCCACCTTTTTCTCATTGAAAAGGATCACAATCCATCCTTTTACACATTAATAAGGAACACAGTCCCACCATTTTCTCATTGGTAAGGAACACAATCCACCCATTTTCTCATTGATAAGGAATACAATCCCCCCTTTTCACATTGATAAGGAACACAGTCCCACCTTTTTCTCATTGATATGGAATCCAATACCACCTTTTACTCATTGATAAGAAACACAATCTCACCTTTTTCTCATTGATAAGGAACACAACCCACCCATTTTCTCATTGATAAGGAACACAGTCCCACCTTTTTCTCATTGATAAATAACACAATACCACATTTTTCACAATGATAAGGAACACAGTACCATCTTTTTCTCATTGATAAGGAACACAATACCACCTTTTTCTCATTGATAAAGGACACAGGCCCCCTTTTTCTCAATGATAAAGAACACAATCCTCCTTTTTCTCATTGATAAGGAACAAAGTCCCAATTTTTTTCTCATTGATAAAGAACACAATTCCAACTTTTACTCATTGATATGGAACACAGTTGCACCTTTCACTCATTGATAAGGAACACAGTCCCACTGTTTTCTCAATGATAAGGAACACAATCCCATCTTTTTCTCATTGATAAGGAACACAGACCCACCTTTTTCTCATTGATAAGGAACACCATCTACACATTTTCTCATTGATACGACACACATTCCCACCATTTTCTCATTGATAAGGAGCACAATCCCACCTTTTTCTCATTGATAAGGAACACGGTCCCAAATTTTTCTCATTTACGCGGAACACAATCTCATCATTTCCTCATTGATAAGGAACACAATCACACCTTTTTCATCTTCATACGGACTACAATCCACCCTTTTTCTCTTTGATAAGGAACACAATCCACCTATTTTCTCATTGATAAAGAACACAATCCCACCTTTTTCTCATTGATAAGGAACACAATCCCACCTTTTTCTCATTGATAAGGATCACAATCCATCCTTTTACACATTAATAAGGAACACAGTCCCACCATTTTCTCATTGGTAAGGAACACAATCCACCCATTTTCTCATTGATAAGGAATACAATCCCCCCTTTTCACATTGATAAGGAACACAGTCCCACCTTTTTCTCATTGATATGGAATCCAATACCACCTTTTACTCATTGATAAGAAACACAATCTCACCTTTATCTCATTGATAAGGAACACAATCCACACTTTTTCCTCATTTTACAGAACACAATCCACCCTTCTTCTCATTGATAAGGAACACAATCCCACCTTTTTCTCATTGGTATGGAACAGAATGCCACCTTTTCCTCTTTGATATGGAACCCAATCCTACCTTTTACTCATTGATAAGGAACATAATCACACCTTTATCTCATTGATAATGATCACAGTCCCACCTTTTTCTCATTGATAAGGAACACAATCCACCCTTTTTCTCATTGGTACGGAACACAATGCACACTTTATCTCAATGATAGGGATGACAGTCCCACCTTTTTCTCATTGATAAGGAACACAATACCTCATTTTCTCACGTATACGGAACACAATCCACCCATTTTCTCATTGTTAAGAAACACAATCCAGCCTTTTTATCATTGATATGGAACACAATTCCACCTTTTTCTCATTGATATGGAACACTGTCGACTCTTTCACTCATTGATAATGATCACAGTCCCACCTTTTTCTCATTGATAAGGAATACAATACCACTTTTTCTCATTGATAAGAAACACAATCCACACATTTTCTCATTGATGTGGAACACTGTCGACTCTGTCACTCATTGATAAAGAACACACTCCCACCTTTTTCTCATTGATACGGAACACAATCCCACCTTTTTCACATTGATAAAGATCACAATCCATCCTTTTTCACACTAATAAGGAACACAGTCCCACCCTTTTCTCATTGGTATGGGACACAATCCACCCTTTTTGTCATTGATAAGGAACACAATCTCACCTTTATCTCATTGATAAGGAACACAATACCACTTTTTCTCATGGATAAGAAACACAATCCACACATTTTCTCATTGATAAGGAACACAATCCACCCTTTTTCTCATTGATAAAGAACACAACCCCACTTTTTTCTCTTTGATACGGAACACAATTACACCTTTTTCTCATTGATAAAGAACACAGGCCCCCTTTTTCTCATTGACAAAGAACACAATCCCCCTTTTTCTCATTGATAAGGAACACAGTCCCAACTTGTTACTCATTGATAAAGAACACAATTCCACCTTGTTCTCATTGATTCGGAACACAGTTGCACCTTTCACTCATTGATAAGGAACACAGTCACACTGTTTTCTCAATGATAAGGAACACAATCCCACCTTTTTCTCATTGATAAGGAACACAGTCCCACCTTTTTCTCATTGATAAGGAACACAATCCCACCTTTTTCTCATTGATAAGGAACACCGTCTACACATTTTCTCATTGATACGGAACACATTCCCACCATTTTCTCATTGATAAGGAACACAGTCCCACCCTTTTCTCATTGATAAGGAACACAATCCCACCTTTTTCTCATTGAAACAAACACAGTCCCACCCTTTTCTCATTGATAAGGAACACAATCCTTACGGGTGGCACGTGGCACAGTGGTTAGCACTGCTGCCTCATAGCGCCAGAGACCCGGGTTCAATTCCCGCCTCAGTCGACTGACTGTGTGGAGTTTGCACGTTCTCCCCGTGTCTGCGTGGGTTTCTTCCGGGTGCTCCGGTTTCCTCCCACAGTCCAAAGATGTGCAGGTCAGGTGAATTGGCCATGCTAAATTGCCCGTAGTGTTAGGTAAGGGGTAAATGTAGGGGTATGGGTGGATTATGCTTCGGCGGGTCGGTGTGGACTTGTTGGGCCGAAGGGCCTGTTTCCACACTGTAATGTAATCTAATCTAGACAATCCCACCTTTTTCTCATTGATAAGGAACACGGTCCCAAATTTTTCTCATTTATAAGGAACACAATCTCATCTTTTTCTTATTGATAAGGAACACAATCGACCATTTTCTCATTGATACAGAACGCAATCCCACATTTTTCTCCTTTATACGGAACACAATCCACCTATTTTCTATTTGATAAGAAACACAATCCACCCTTTTTCTCATTGATAAGGAACACAATCCCACCTTTTTCTCATTGAAACGAACACAGTCCCACCCTTTTCTCATTGATAAGGAACACAATCCCACCTTTTTCTCATTGATAAGGAACACGGTCCCAAATTTTTCTCATTTATGCGGAACACAATCTCATCTTTTTCTTATTGATATGGAACACAATCGACCATTTTTCTCATTGACACAGAACACAATCCCACATTTTTCTCCTTCATACGGTACACAATCCACCCTTTTTCTCTTTGATAAGGAACACAATCCACCTATTTTCTCATTGATAATGAACACAATACCACCTTTTTCTCATTGATAAGGAACACAGTCCCACCTTTTTCTCATTGGAAAGGAACACAGTCCCACAATTATCTCATTTATGAAAAACACAATCCCAGCTTTTTCTCATTGATAAGGAACACCGTCTACACATTTTCTCATTGATACGGAACACATTCCCACCATTTTCTCATTGATAAGGAATACAGTCCCACCCTTTTCTCATTGATAAGGAACACAATCCCACCCTTTTCTCATTGATAAGTAACACGGTACCAAATGTTTCTCATTTATACGGAACACAATCCCATCTTTTTCTTATTGATAAGGAACACAATCGGGCATTTTCTCATTGATACGGAACACAATCACACCTTTTTCTCCTTCATACGGAACACAATCCACCCTTTTTCTCTTTGATAAGGAACACAATCCACCCATTGTCTCATTGATAAGGAACACAATCCCACCTTTTTCTCATTGAAAAGAACACAGTCCCACACTTAACCCATTGATAAACAACACAGTCCCACCTTTTTCTCATTGATAAGGAACACAATCCCACCTTTTTCTCATTCATACGGAACACAATCCACCCTTTCTCTCTTTGATAAGGAATACAATCCCACCTTTTTCTCTTTGATAAGGAACACACTCCACCCATTGTCTCATTGATAAGGAACACAATCCCACCTTTTTCTCATTGAAAAGAACACAGTCCCACACTTAACCCATTGATAAACAACACAGTCCCACCTTTTTCTCATTGATAAGGAACACAATCCCACCTTTTTCTCATTCATACGGAACACAATCCACCCTTTCTCTCTTTGATAAGGAATACAATCCCACCTTTTTCTCATTGATAAGGAACACAATCACACCTTTATCTCATTGATAATGATCACAGAACCACCTTTTTCTCATTGATAAGGAACACAATCCCACCTTTTTCTCATTGATAAAGTTAACAATCTATCCTTTTTCACATTAATAAGGAACACACTCCCACCCTTTTCTCATTTATAAGGAACACAATCCACCCTTTTTCTCATTGGTACGGAACACAATGCACACTTTATCTCAATGATAGGGATGACAGTCCCACCTTTTTCTCATTGATAAGGAACACAATACCTCATTTTCTCACGTATACGGAACACAATCCACCCATTTTCTCATTGTTAAGAAACACAATCCAGCCTTTTTATCATTGATATGGAACACAATTCCACCTTTTTCTCATTGATATGGAACACTGTCGACTCTTTCACTCATTGATAATGATCACAGTCCCACCTTTTTCTCATTGATAAGGAATACAATACCACTTTTTCTCATTGATAAGAAACACAATCCACACATTTTCTCATTGATATGGAACACTGTCGACTCTGTCACTCATTGATACAATCACACCTTTTTCTCAATCATATAGAACACAGTCCCACCGTTTTCAAATTGATACAGAACACAATACCACGTTTTCTCATTGATAAGGAACACAATTCCACCTTTTTCTCATTGATAAAGAACACATGCCCCCTTTTTCTCATTGATAAGGATCAAAGTCCAAACTTTTTTCTCATTGATAAAGAACACAATTCCACCTTGTTCTCATTGATTCGGAACACAGTTGCACCTTTCACTCATTGATAAGGAACACAGTCACACTGTTTTCTCAATGATAAGGAACACAGTCCCACCTTTTTCTCATTGATAAGGAACACAATCCCACTTTTTTCTCATTGATATGGAACACCGTCTACACATTTTCTCATTGATAAGGAACACAGTCCCACCCTTTTCTCATTGATAACGAACACAATCCCACCCTTTTCTCGTTGATAAGGAACACGGTTTCTCATTTATACGGAACACAATCCCATCTTTTTCTTATTGATAAGGAACACAATCGACCATTTTCTGATTGATACAGAACACAATCCCACCTTTTTCTCCTTCATACGGAACACAATCCACCCTTTTTCTCATTGATAAGGAACACAATCCACCCTTTGTCTCATTGATAAGGAACACAATCCCACCTTTTTCTCATTCATATAGAACACAATGCCCCCTTTTTCTCATTGATAAGGAACACAACCACCCCTTTTCTCATTGATAAGGAACACAATACCACCTTTTTCTCATTGATAAGGAACACAATCCCACCTTTTTCTCATTGAAAAGAACACAGTCCCACACTTAACCCATTGATAAACAACACATTCCCACCTTTTTCTCATTGATAGAACATAGAACATAGAAGAATACAGCGCAGTACAGGCCCTTGGGCCCTCGATGTTGCACCGATCCAAGCCCACCTAACCTATACTAACCCACTATCCTCCATATACCTATCCAATGCCCTCTTAAATGCCCATAAAGAGGGAGAGTCCACCACTGTTACTGGCAGGGCATTCCATGAACTAACGACTCGCTGAGTGAAGAACCTACCCCTAACATCAGTCCTATATCTACCCCCCCCTTAATTTAAAGCTATGCCCCCTTGTAATACCCGACTCAATACGCGGGAAAAGGTTCATACTGTCGACCCTGTCTAACCCCCTAATCATCTTGTACACCTCAATCAAGTCACCCCTAAACCTTCTTTTCTCTAGTGAAAACAGCCCCAAGTGCCTCAGTCTTTCCTCATACGATTTTCCTTCCATACCAGGCAACATCCTGGTAAACCTCCTCTGCACCCGTTCCAATGCCTCCACATCCTTCCTATAGTATGGCAACCAAAACTGCACACAATATTCCAGATGCGGCCGTACCAGAGTCTTATACAACTGCATCATGACCGCAGGACTCCGGAACTCAATTCCTCTACCAATAAAAGCCAGTACGCCATATGCCTTCCTCACCGCACTATTTACCTGGGTGGCAACTTTCAGAGATCTGTGTACATGGACACCAAGATCCCTCTGCTCATCCACACTACCAAGTATCCGACCATTAGCCCAGTACCCCATCTTTTTGTTATTCTTCCCAAAGTGAATCACCTCGCACTTAGCTACATTGAATTCCATCTGCCACCTTTCTGCCCAGCTCTGCAGCTTCTCTATATCCTGCTGTAACCTGCCACATGCTTCCTCACTGTCAACAACTCCTCCGACTTTCGTGTCATCCGCAAACTTGCTCACCCAACCTTCTAACCCCTCTTCCAGGTCATTTATAAAAATGACAAACAGCAATGGTCCCAAAACAGATCCTTGCGGAACACCGCTAGTGACGGCACTCCATGAAGAAACTTTGCCATCAACTATTACCCTCTGTCTTCTTCCATCCAGCCAATTCCTAATCCAAACCTCCAACTCACCCTCAATGCCATATCTCCGTATTTTCTGCAGTAGCCTACCATGGGGAACCTTATCAAACGCCTTACTAAAATCCATATATACCACATCTACTGCTTTCCCCTCATCAACCTCCTTCGTCACCTTTTCAAAGAATTCAATAAGGTTTGTGAGGCACGACTTGCCCTTCACAAAACCATGCTGACTATCCTTGATCACATTATTCCTATCTAGATGTGCATAAATCCTATCCCTTACAATTCTCTCTAAGACTTTGCCCACAACAGAAGTGAGACTCACCGGCCTATAGTTACTAGGGCTTCCGGGTCTCGGCTGCCCCTCTGCTTGCCGTCACTTCCTCTGCTGCTCCCGCTCTTTCTGTGAAGGAGAGAGAAAACAAAACACCGATGCCCGCTACAGGTAAGTAATTTTGAAAAAAACTCTTACCTTAGCTGTAGTCTCCCGGGTTCACCTCAACTCGGCCGCTGCTCCCACTCAAATGACCGTTGGTGGTGAAACAGTGAGTATTTATACTCACAGTTCTCCTTCCCGGCTGCCCCTCTGCTTGCCGTCACTTCCTCTGCTGCTCCCGCTCTTTCTGTGAAGGAGAGAGAAAACAAAACACCGATGCCCGCTACAGGTAAGTAATTTTGAAAAAAACTCTTACCTTAGCTGTAGTCTCCCGGGTTCACCTCAACTCGGCCGCTGCTCCCACTCAAATGACCGTTGGTGGTGAAACAGTGAGTATTTATACTCACAGTTCTCCTTCCCGGCTGCCCCTCTGCTTGCCGTCACTTCCTCTGCTGCTCCCGCTCTTTCTGTGAAGGAGAGAGAAAACAAAACACCGATGCCCGCTACAGGTAAGTAATTTTGAAAAAAACTCTTACCTTAGCTGTAGTCTCCCGGGTTCACCTCAACTCGGCCGCTGCTCCCACTCAAATGACCGTTGGTGGTGAAACAGTGAGTATTTATACTCACAGTTCTCCTTCCCGGCTGCCCCTCTGCTTGCCGTCACTTCCTCTGCTGCTCCCGCTCTTTCTGTGAAGGAGAGAGAAAACAAAACACCGATGCCCGCTACAGGTAAGTAATTTTGAAAAAAACTCTTACCTTAGCTGTAGTCTCCCGGGTTCACCTCAACTCGGCCGCTGCTCCCACCTTTTTCTCATTCATACGGAACACAATCCACCCTTTCTCTCTTTGATAAGGAATACAATCCCACCTTTTTCTCATTGATAAGGAACACAATCCCACCTTTTTCTCATTGATAAGGAACACAATCCACCCTTTTTCTCATTGATAAAGATAACAATCCATCCTTTTTCACATTAATAAGGAACACACTCCCACCCTTTTCTCATTGGTAAGGAACACAATCCACCCTTTTTCTCATTGATAAGGAATACAATCCCCACTTTTCTCATTGAAAAGGAACACAATCACCCTTTTTCCCATTGATATGGAATCCAATGCTACCTTTTAGCTCATTGATAAGGAACACAATTTCACCTTTATCTCATTGATAATGATCATAGTCCCACCTTTTTCTCATTGATAAGGAACACAATCCCATCTTTTTCTCATTGATAAGGAACACAATCCACCCTTTATCTCATTGATAAGGAATACAATCCATCCTTTTTCACATTAATAAGGAACACAGTCCCACCCTTTTCTCATTGGTAAGGAACACAATCCAC
This sequence comes from Chiloscyllium plagiosum, assembly GCF_037043375.1. NCBI lineage: Eukaryota > Metazoa > Chordata > Chondrichthyes > Orectolobiformes > Hemiscylliidae > Chiloscyllium > Chiloscyllium plagiosum. The sequence continues at coordinate 25,115,659 of NW_028270158.1, read as the reverse complement.
CCTTTTTCTCATTGATAAGGAATACAATCCCCACTTTTCTCATTGATAAGGAACACAATCCCACCTTTTTCTCATTGATATGGAATCCAATGCTACCTTTTAGCTCATTGATAAGGAACACAATCTCACCTTTATCTCATTGATAATGATCATAGTCCCACCTTTTTCTCATTGATAAGGAACAGAATCCCATCTTTTTCTCATTGATAAGGAACACAATCCACCCTTTTTCCCATTGATATGGAACACAATCCACCCTGTATCTCATTGATAAGGAATACAATCCCCACTTTTCTCATTGATAAGGAACACAGTCCCACCATTTTCTCATTGATAAGGATCACAATCCATCCTTTTTCACATTGATAAAGAACACTGTCCCGCCTTTTTCTCATTGATGTGTAATGCAGTCCCACCTTTTTTTCATTGATAAGGGACACAATCCCACCTTTTTCTCATTGATAAAGAACACAGTCCCACCTTTTTCTCATTGATAAGGAACACAGTCCCAAATATTTCTCATTGCTCCGGAACACCATCCCACCTTTTTCTCATTGTTATGGATCATAATCCACCATCTTTCTCATTGATAAGGCACACAATTCCACATTTTTCTCATTCATACGGAACACAATCCACCCTTTCTCCCATTGATAAGGAACACAATCCCACCTTTTTCTCATTGATATGGAACCCAATCCTACCTTTTTCACCTTGATAAGGACCACAATCTCACAATTATTTCATTGATAATGATCTCAGTCCCACCTTTTTCTCATTGATAAGGAACACAATTCCACCTTTTTCTCATTGATAAGGAACACAATCCACCCTTATTCTTATTTATATGGAACACAATCAACCATTTATCTCATTGATAAGGAACACAATCCCACCTTTTTCTCATTGGTATGGAACAGAATGCCACCATTTTTTCATTGATAAGGATCACAATCCTTACTATTTCTCATTGATAAGTAACACAGTCCAACCTTTTTCTCATTGATAAGGGACACAATCCCACCTTTTCTCATTGATATGGGACCCAATCCTACCTTTTTCTTATTGATACGGAACATAATCCCATTTTTTCTCATTGATAAGCAATACAATTCCACCTTGTTCTCATTGATAAAGAACACAGTCCCAACTTTTTTCTCATTGATAAAGAACACAATCCCACCTTTTTCTCTTTGATACGGAACACAGTCCCACCTTTTCCACATTGACAAGCTATACAGTCCCACCTTTTTCTCATTGATAAGGAACAAACTCCGACCTTTTACTCATTGATAAAGAACATAGTCCCATCTTTTTCTCATTGATAAATAACACAATTCCACCTTTTTCTCATTGATATGGAACACAGTCGGAACGTTTTTCTCATTGATAACGAATACAATCCCACCTCTTTCTCTTTGATACGGAACACAGTCCCACCTTTTTCGCATTGTCACAGAACACATTCCCACCTTTTCCACATTGACAAGCTACACAGTCCCATCTGTTTCTCATTGATAAGGAAAAAACTCCCACCTTTTACTCATTGATAAAGAACACAGTCCCATCATTTTCTCATTGATAAATAACACAATTCCACCTTTTTCTCATTGACATGGAACACTGTCGACTCTTTCACTCATTGATAATGATCACAGTCCCACCTTTTTCTCATTGATCAGGAACACAATCCACCCTTTATCTCATTGATACGGAACACAATCCCACCTTTTTCTCATTGATAAGGAACACAATTACACATTTTTCTCATTGATAAAGAACACAGTCCTAACTTTTTTCTTATTGATAAAGAACACAATCACAATCATACAGAACACAGTCCCACCTTTTTCTAATTGATACGGAACACAATACCACTTTTTTCTCATTGATAAGGAATATAGGCCCGCTTTTCCTCACTGATAAAGAACACAATCCCCCTTTTTCTCATTGATAAAGAACAAAGTCCGAACTTTTTTTCTCATTGATAAAGAACACAATTCCAACTTTTTCTCATTGATAGGGAACTCAGTTGCATCTTTCTCTCATTGATAAGGAACACAGTCCCACCCTTTTCTCAATGATAAGGAACACAATCCCACTTTTTTTATCATTGATACGGAACACATTCCCACCATTTTCTCATTGATAAGGAACACAGTCCCACCCTTTTCCCATTGATAAGGAACACAATCCCACCTTTTTCTCATTGATAACGAACACGGTCCCAAATTTTTCTCATTTATACGGAACACAATCCCACCTTTTTCTCCTTCATACGGAACACAATCCCCCCTTTTTCACATTGTTAAGGAACACAATCCTCCTATTTTCTCATTGATAATGAACACAATCCCACCTTTTTCTCATTGATAAGGAACACAATCCCATCTTTTTCTCCTTCATAAGGAACACAATCCCCCCTTTTTCTCATTGATAAGGAACACAATCCTCCTATTTTCTCATTGATAATGAACACAATCCACCCTTTTTCTCATTGATAATGAACACAATCCACCCTTTTTCTCATTGATAAAGAACACAATCCCACCTTTTTCTCATTGATAAGGAATACAATCCCACCTTTTTCTCATTGATAAGGGACACAATCCCACCTTTTTCTCATTGATATGGAATCCAATACCACCTTTTACTCATTGATAAGCAACACAATCCCACCTTTATCTCATTGATAAGGAACACAATCCACCCTTTTTCTCACTGATACGGAACTCAATCCACCCTTTCTCTCATTGAGACGGAACACAATCCCACCTTTTTCTCATTGGTATGGAATATAATGCCACCATATTCTCATTGATAAGGATCACAATCCATCCTTTTTCTCATTGATAAAGAACACAGTCCCGCCTTTTTCTCATTGATAAGGAACACAATCCCACCATTTTCTCATTGATAAGGGACACAATCCTACCTTTTTCTCATTGATATGGAACCCAAACCTACCTTTTACTCATTCATAAGGAACATAATCACACCTTTATCTCATTGATAATGATCACAGTCTCACCTTTTTCTCATTGATAAGGAACACAATCCCACATTTTTCTCATTGATAAGGAACACAATCCACCCTATTTCTCATTGATACGGAAAACAATCCACCCTTTATCTCATTGATAAGGATCACAGTCCCACCTTTTTCTCATTGGTAAGGAACACAATACCTCATTTTCTCACTTATAAGGAACACAATCCACCCATTTTCTCATTGATATGGAACACAATCCCACCTTTTTCATTGATAAGCAACACAATTCCACCTTGTTCTCATTGATAAAGAACACAGACCCACTTTTTTCACATTGAAACGGAACACAATCCCACTTTTTCCACATTGACAAGCTACACAGTCCCATCTTTTTCTCATTGATAAGGAACAAGCTACCACATTTTACTCATTGATAAAGAACACAGTCCCAACTTTTTCTCATGGATAAATAACACAATTCCACATTTTTCTCATTGATATAGAACACTGTCGACTCTTTCACTCATTGATAATGATCACTGTCCCACCTTTTTTTCATTGATATGGAACACAATACCACTTTTTCTCATTGATAAGTTACACAATCCACCCTTTTTCTCATTGATATAGAACACAATCCCACCTTTTTCTCATTGATAAGGAACACAATTACACAATTTTCTCATTGATAAAGAACACAGTCTGAACCTTTTTCTCATTGATAAAGAACACAATCACACCTTTTTCTCAATCATACAGAACAGAGTCCCACCTTTATCTCATTGATCAGGACCACAATCCCACCTTTTTCTCATTGATAAAGAACACAGGCCCCCTATTTATCATTGATAAAGAACACAATCCCACCTTTTTCTCTTTGATCCGGAACACAGTCCCACCTTTTTCGCATTGTTACAGAACCTATTCCCACCTTTTCCACATTGACAAGCTACACAGTCCCACCTTTTTCTCATTGATAAGGAACACAGTCCCAACTTTTTTCTCATTGATAAAGAACACAATTCCAACTTTTTCTCATTGATTCGGAACACAGTTGCCCCTTTCACTCATTGATAAGGAACACAGTCCCACCGTTTTCTCAATGATAAGGAACACAATTCCACCATGTTCTCATTGATAAGGAGCACAGTCCCACCTTTTTCTCATTGATAAGGGACACCGTCTACACATTTTCTCATTGATACAGAAAACATTCCCACCATGTTCTCATTGATAAGGAGCACAGTCCCACCCATTCCCTCATTGATAAGGAACACAATTCCACCTTTTTCTCATTGATAAGGAACACGGTCCCAAATTTTTCTCAATTATATGGAACACAATCCCATCTTTTTCTTATTGATAAGGTACACAATCGACCATTTTTCTCATTGATACATAACACAATCCACTCTTTTTCTCTTTGATAAGGAACACAACCACCCTTTTTCTCATTGATAAGGAACACAGTCCCACCTTTTTCTCATTCATACGGAACACAATCCCCCCTTTTTCTCATTGATAAGGAACACAACCCCCCCTTTTCTCATTGGTAAGGAACACAATCCCACCATTTTCACATTGATAAGGAACACAATCCCACCTTTTTCTCATTGAAAAGGAACACAGTCCCATAGTTATCTCATTGATAAACAACACAGTCCCACTTTTTTCTCATTGATAAGGAACACAATCCCACCTTTTTCTCATTCATACGGAACACAATCCACCCTTTCTCTCTTTGATAAGGAATACAATCCCACCTTTTTCTCATTGATAAGGAACACAATCCCACCTTTTTCTCATTGATAAGGAACACAATCCCCCCTTTTTCTCATTGATAAGGAACACAATCCCCCCTTTTTCTCATTGATAAAGAACACAATCCCCCCTTTTTCTCATTGATAAAGAACACAATCCCCCCTTTTTCCCATTCATAAGGAACACAATCCACCCTTTTTCTCATTGATATGGAACACAGTCCTACCATTTTCTCATTGATAAGGAACACAATCCCACCTTTTTCTCATTGATAAGGGACACAATCCCAACATTTTTCTCATTGATAAGGAACACAATCCCACCTTTTCCTCATTGATAAAGAACACAATAACCCCTTTTTTCATTGATAAGGAACACAATCCACCCTTTTTTTCTCATTGATATGGAACACAGTCCCACCTTTTTCTCATTGATAAGGAACACAATCCCACCTTTTTCCCATTCATAAGGAACACAATCCCCCCTTTTTCTCATTGATAAAGAACACATTCCCCCCTTTTTCCCATTGATAAGGAACTCAATCCACCCTTTTTCTCATTGATATGGAACAAAGTCCAACCTTTTTCTCATTGATACAGAACACAATCCCCCTTTTTCTCATTGATAAAGAACATAATACCCCCTTTTTCCCATTCATAAGGAACACAATCCTCCTATTTTCTCATTGATAATGAACACAATCCACCCATTTTCTCATTGATAAGGAACACAATCCACCCTTTTTCTCATTGATAAGGAACACAATCCCACCTTTTTCTCATTGATAAGGAACACAATCCCAACATTTTTCTCATTGATAAGGAACACAATCCCACCTTTTCCTCATTGATAAAGAACACAATCACCCCTTTTTTCATTGATAAGGAACACAATCCACCCTTTTTTTCTCATTGATATGGAACACAGTCCCACCTTTTTCTCATTGATAAGGAACACAATCCCACCTTTTTCTCATTGATAAGGAACACAGTCCCACCTTTTTCTCATTGATACTGAACACAGTCCCACCTTTTTGTCATTGATAACGAACACAATCCGAACATTTTCTCATTGATAAGGAACACAATCCCCCTTTTTTCATTGAAAAAGAACACAGCCCCACCTTTTTGTCATTGATACGGAACACAATCCCACCTTTTTCTTATTGATACGGAACACAATCCACCCTTTGTCTCATTGATAAAAAACACAATCCTCCCTTTTTCTCATTGATAAGGAACACAATCCCACCTTTTTCTCATTGATAAGGAACACAATCCCAGCTGTCACTGACAAAGCAAACTCTCTCTGCTTTCCATAAATGATAAACTACATGCTCCCATTTGTCTATTTGTCACTGATAATTAATAAACACCAGTTCTGTTACTAGAAAGCAATATCCTACCAGCTATCAGGGCCATGATAATGAACACGCACCCAGCAATCAGTCACTGTTAAGGAAGACACACCCAGATAACACTTAATGACAGTCATAGTTCACTTTAACTGTTGCAGAACACACTGCATACTATTTATCATTGATAATGAACACATGCACACCTATCTATCACTGCTAAAGAACACACTCCTAGTGACCTCTCATTAATCAAGTACACACGCTCACCTCTCTGTCACTGATAAAGAACACACTCCCAGCTCTCTGTCACTGGTAAAGAACGCATATTTTTATGCAAGACAGAAAGCTCGAAATGTGTTATTTACCGGTGACAGAAAGGTGTGAGTGTGTGCTTTATCAGTGATAGAGAGCTGGGAGTGTGTTCTTTATCAGTGACAGAGAGCTGGGAATGTGTTCTTTATCAGTGACAGAGAACTGGGTGTGTGTTCTTTATCAGTGACAGAGAGATGGAAGCCTGTTCTTTGTCAATGACTGAGAACTCGGAGTGTGTTGCTTGTCATGGCATGGATCTAGGAGTATGTTCTTTCTCAGTGACAGAGAGCTGGGAGTGTGTTCTTTATCAGTGACAGAGAGCTGGGAGTGTGTTCTTTATCAGTGACAGAGAGCTGGGAGTGTGTTCTTTATCAGTGACAGAGAGCTGGGAGTGTGTTCTTTATCAGTGACAGAGAGCTGGGAGTGTGTTCTTTATCAGTGACAGAGAGCTGGGAGTGTGTTCTTTATCAGTGACAGAGAGCTGGGAGTGTGTTCTTTATCAGTGACAGAGAGCTGGGAGAGGATTATTTATCTTTGTCACTGATAAAGAATGCACTCCCAGGTCTCTGTCACTGATAAAGTACAAATATTCTTTCCAAGACAGAAAGCCTGAAACATGTTATTTATCAGTGGCAAAAAGATGTGAGTGTGTTCTTTATCAGTGTTAGGTAGCTGGGAGTGTGTTCTATATCAGTGACAGAGAGATGGGAGTGTGTTCTTTGTCGGTGACAGAGATCTGGGAGTATGTTTTTTATCAGCAACAGAGGTAACGAACACACTCCCAGCTACCTGTCACTGATAAACAACACATTCCCAGCCACATGTCACTGATACAGAACACACTCCCAGCTCCCTGTCATTGATACAGAACACACTCCCAGCTCCCTGTCACTGATACAGAACACACACCCAGCTCCCTGTCACTGATACAGAACACACACCCAGCTCCCTGTCACTGATACAGAACACACACCCAGCTCCCTGTCACTGATACAGAACACACTCCCAGTTCCCTGTCACTGATACAGAACACACTCACAGCTACCTAATGCTGACAAAGAACACACGGTGGCACAGTGGTTAGCACTGCTGCCTCACAGCACCAGGGACCCAGGTTCGATTCCGGCCTTGGGCAACTGCCTGTGTGGAGTTTGCACATTCTCCCGTGTCTGCGTGGGTTTCCTCCGGGTGCTCTGTTTTCCGCCCACAGTCACAAAGATGTGCAGGTCAGGTGAATTGGCCATGCTAAATTGCCCATAGTGTTAGGTGCATCAGTCAGAAGGAAACGGGTTTGGGTGGGTTACTCTTCGGAGGGTCGGTGTGGACTGGTTGGGCTGAAGGGCCTATTTTCACACTGTAGGGAATCTAATCTAATCTAAACACGCTCCCAGATACATGTCACCGATAAAGAACACACTGTCAACTATAGATCACTGTTAAAAAACATACTTCCAGCTCTCTGTGTTATGAAGATGTGGGTGTACATTAAGAGAGTTAATAGCAGCAGAAATACTGGACACAGCACCAAGTGTGACTGATAGAGAAGACATACCCAGCTCTCTGTCACTGTTAAAAAACACATTCCCAGCTCTCTGTCACTGCTAAAGAACATTCTCTCAGCTCTCTGTCACTGATAAAGAACATTCTCCCAGCTCTCTGTCACTGATAAAGAACATACTCCCAGCTCTCTAACACTGAAAAAGTTCACACTCCCAGCTCTCTGTCACTGATAAAGAACATACTCCCAGCTCTCTGTGTTATGAAGATGTGGGTGTACATTAAGAGAGTTAATAGCAGCAGAAGTACTAGACACAGCACCAAGTGTGACTGATAGAGAACACATACTCACCTCTCTGTCACTGTTAAAACACACTCCCAGCTCTCTGTCACTGATAAAGAACACACTCCCAGCGATCTGTCACTGATAAACTTCACCGTTTTGAATAGAGCAGCAAGGAGAGAGGGCAGAGAGAAATGAGGGCTGCTGGGAAGTTTTAAGCGGGTGAAATCTAAACCTGAGACTGTACACTGTAGGACGTCCCTCCCACCCACCTCCTCTAACCTTACTAAGAGTCTGTAAACTTGGTAAGTTTTCAGGTTTTCTCTTTTTTCTTTTCTTTTCCTCTCTTCCTTGTTTAGTCCTGTGTGGGGCTTTCAGATTAGGCAGGATTGGCTGACAGGGCAGTTGCATGTTCCTCCTGCCAAAAGTGACAGGTGAGAGACACTACATATATCTCTGCCAACCACATCTGCGAGAAGCGCACCCAACTGCAGCTCCTCGAAAACCGAGTTAGGGAACTGGAATTGGAGCTGGATGAACTGCAGATCATCCGGGAGGCTGAGGGGGAAATTGAGAGGATGTACAGGGAGGTGGTCACTCCTCAGACGCAGGATAAGGACAGCTGGGTTACAGTCTGGGGGAGGAAAGGGAACCGACGATCAGAGCAGGGATCCCCTGTGGTCGTTCCCCTCAGCAATAAGTATCCCGTTTTGGATACTGCTGGTAGGGACAGCCTACCAGGGGAAAGCCATAGTTGTCAGATCTCTGGCACTGTGCCCGGCACTGAAGCTCAGAAGGGAAGGAGGGAGAATAGAAAAGCGCGAGTGGTAGGCGACTCAACAATTAGATGGATTGACAGGAGATTTTGTGGCCAGGAATGGGACTCCCAGAAGGTGTATTGCCTCCCAGGTGCCAGGGTCCTGGATGTCACCAATCGGGTTTACAGGATTCTGAAGGGGGAGGGTGAGCAGCCATAAATCGTGGTACATATTGGCACCAATGATATAGCCAGGAAAGGAATTGAGGATCTGCAAAGTGACTACAGAGAACTAGGTTGGAAGCTGAAGAGCAGGACGAGTAGAGTAGTGATCTTGGGTTTGCTACCGGTGCCACGAGATAGTGAGGTGAGGAACAGTCAGCGAATGCAGCTCAACATGTGGCTGCGAGACTGATGCAGGAGGGAGGGCTTCAGATACTTAGATCATTGGGTACCTTTTGGGGAAGGTGGGACCTGTACATGAAGGACATGTTGCACCAGAACTGGTGGGAAATGTCCTGGGTGGGAGATTTGCTCGTGTGGTTCGGGAGGGTTTAAGTTAGTTTGGTAGTGGGGTGGGAACCAGATCTACATATCTGAGAGGGGGATAGTTGTGAATGGGGCAGTGACAGGATGTAGGGAACCATTCAGGAAGGTTTTTCATGTAATGAAACATATGGATCAGTTAAAGTGTGTCTGCTTTAACACAAGGAGTGTCAGAAATAAGAGTGATGAACTTAGAACATGGATCAGTACTTGGGACAATGATGCTGTGGCCATAATGGACACATGGATTTCCCAGGGGCAGGAATGTTGCTAGATGTTCCAGGGTTTAGAGCATTTAAAAAAGAACTGGGGGAGGAGGGGGGAAGAGGAGGGGAAGTAGCATTGCTAATCAGAGAGTGCATCACAGCTACAGAAACAAGGTTGTTGAGGAAGGTTTGTCTACTTAATCAGTATGGGTGGAAGTTAGGAACAGCAAGGGAGCAGCCACCTCATTGGGGGTTTTCTACAGACCACCTAATAGCAGTAGAGAGATAGAAGATCTCATAGGCGGGCCGATTTTGAAAAATGCAGATGTAGCAGGATTGTTGTTATGGGTGACTTCAACTTTCCCAATATTGACTGGAACCTCTTTAGTGCAGATGGCTTGGATGGAGCCGTTTTTGACAGGTGTGTTCAGGAAGGTTTCCTTACTCAGTATGTAGACAGGCCGATGAGGGGAGAGGCCATTTTGGATTTGGTGCTCGGCAATGAGCCAGAACAGGGTCAGATCTTGTGGTGGGAGAACACTTTGGTGACAGTGACCACAACTGCCTCACATTTACCACAGCCTTGGAGAGGGAAAGCAGCAGTCACGAAGGGAAGATATTTAATTGGGGAAAAGGAAATTATGATGCAATCAGATATGAGTTGGGAAGTACAATTTGGGAGCAACTGTTCCATACAAAGGGCACAGCAGACACGTGGAGAGTGTTTAAGGAGCAGTTGTTGCGAGTGATGCACAAATTTATTCCTCTGCGACAGGTAAGAAGAGGTAAGGTTAAGGAGCCTTGGATGATGGGAACAGAGGAGCTTCTCATCAAAAGGAAGAAGGCAGCTTACATAAGGTGGAGAAAGCGAAGATCTAGTATGGCTTTCGAGGATTACAGGTTAGCTAGAAAGGAGCTCAGAATTGGACTGAGGAGAGCCAGGGGGGAGCATGAAAAAGGCTTGACAGGAAGGATTAGGGAGAGCCCAAAGGCATTTTACACATTCTTGAGGAATAAGAGAATGATCAGGGAGAAGTAAGGCCAGTCTGGGATAGCATAGGGAACTTGGGCATGGAGTCTGAGCAGATAGGGGAAGCCCTAAATGTGTTTTTTGTTTCAGTTTTCACTAAGGCAAGGGACCTTGTTGTAAATGAGAACTTTGAGGAGCTAGGAAATAGGCTTGAACAGCTCAAGATTGATGAAGTTGACTTGCTGGAAATTTTGGAAACATTAAGATTGATAAGTCCCCAGGGCCAGACCAGATTTATCCAAGGTTGCTATGGGAAGTGAGAAAGGAGGTTTCTAAGCTGCTGGCGAAGATCTTTGCTTCCTCATGCACCACGGGAGTCATACCAGAGGATTGATAGGAGGCGAATGTTGTTCCTCTTTTCAAGAAGGGGAATAGGGAAATCCCTGGCAATTACAGACCAGTCAGTCTTACATCTGTGGTCAGAAAGGTTTTGGAAAGAATTCTGAGGGATACAATTTATGACTATTTGGAAATGCATAGCTTAATTAAAGGCAGTCTATAAGGCTTTGTGAGGGGAAGGTCATGCTTCACAAATCTTATTGAGTTCTTTGAGGAGGTGACAAGATAGGTTGATGAAGTTCCCAGCTCTCTGTCACTAATAAAGAACACACTCCCTGTTCTCTGTCACTGCTAAGGAACACACTCCCAGCAACCTAACACTGACAAAGAAAACACTCAGGTCTATCTATCACTGAATAATAACAAACACACACCTCTCTGTCACTGATAAAGAAGAGAGTTCCAAATCTCTGTCACTGATAAAAAACACACTTCCAGCTCTCTGCTACGGATACAGGATACACTGTGACCCCTCTGTCACTAGTGTGTGTTCTTTCTCAGTGACAGACAGTTAAGAATGTGTCCTTAAGCAGTGACAGATAGTTGGGAGTGTGTTCTTTACCAGCGAAAGAAACAAAGAACATACTTCCAGCTAGAGGTCACTGGAAATGTACACAAGAAAAACAACCTGTTCCAAAGAAAAAACACACTCCATGCTCTCTGTCAATAGTCGTGCACACGCTCAGCGTTTGGTCACTCAAAAGAAACACCTCGCAGCTCTCTGTCGCTGATAAACAACAATCTCCCAGCTCTTTGTCACTGAAAAAGAACACACTCCCAGCTACCTGTCACTGATAAAGAACACAGTCACACCTCTCTGTCCATGATAAAGATGACATTCCCAGCTCTCTGTCACTGATAAAGAACACACTCCCAGCTCTCTGTCACTGATAAAGAACATGCTTCCAGCTCTGTGTCATGAAAAAACAACACAATCATAGCTCACTGTCCCTGATAAAGATCACGCTACCAGCTCTCTGTCACTGTGAAAGAACACACTCCCATCTCTCTGTCACTGATAAAGAACACACTCTCAGCTCTCTGTCTCTGATAAAGAACACACTCTCAGCTCTCAGCCGCTGATAAAAAACACACTTCCAGCTCTCTGTAACTGATAAAGAACACACTCCCAGCTCTCAGCCACTGATAAAAAACACACTTCCAGCTCTCTGTAACTGATTAAGAACATACTCTCAGCTCTCTGCCACTGATAAAAACCACAGTCCCTGCTCTCCCCCATTGATCAAGAACACATTCCAAGCTTCCTTTCACCCATAAAGGACACAATCCCAGCTCTCTGTCACTGACAAAGAACACACTACCAGCTGTCAGCCACTGATAAAGAATACACTTCCAGGTACCTGTCACTGATAAAGAACACACTCCCAGCTACCTGTCACAGATAAAGAACACACTCCCAGCTCGCAGTCACTGATAAAGAACACACTCCCAGCTCTCTGCCACTGATAAAGAATTCAGTCCCTGCTCTCTGTCACTGATAAAGAACACACTCCCAGCTCTCTGTCACTGAAAATGAACATTATCCCAGCTCTCTCTGTCACTGATAAAGAACACACTCACAGCTCTCTGTCACTGATAAAGTACACGGTCCCTGCTACCTGTCACTGACAAAGATCACTCTATCATTACTCGGTCACTGATAAAGAACACACTCTCAGCTCTCGGTGACTGATAAAGAACACACTCACAGCTCTCTGTCACTGATAAAGAACACACTCCCAGCACTCAGTCACTGATAAAGAACACACTCCCAGCTACCTGTCCCTGATAAAGAACAGACTCCCAGATACCGTACACTGAGAGAAAACACACTCCCAGCTCTTTGTCGCTGATAATGAACACACTCCCAGCTTTCAGCCACTGATAAAGAACACACTTCCAGCTCTCTGTCACTGAGAAAGAACACACTTCCAGCTCTCAGTCATGATAAAGAACACACTCCCAGCTCTCTGCCACTGAAAAATAGCACACTCCCAGCTCTCTATCACTGACAAAGAACACACTCTCATCACTCGGTCACTGATAAAGAACACACTCTCAGGTCTCTTTCACTGAGAAAGAACACATTTCCAGCTCTCTGTCTCTGATAAAGAACACACTCCCAGCTCTCTGTCACTGAAAATGAACATTAACCCAGCTCTCTCTGTCACTGATAAAGAACACACTCTCAGCTCTCTGCCACTGATAAAGACCACACTCCCAGCTCTCTGTCACTGATAAAGACCACACTCCCAGCTCTCTGTCACTGATAAAGACCACACTCCCAGCTACCTGTCACTGATCACGAACACACTCTCAGCTGTCTGACACTAATAAAGAACACATTCACAGATCTCTTTCACTGAAAAACAACACACTCTCAGCTCTCTGTTACTGACAAAGAACACACTCCCAGTTCTCTGTCAAAGATAAAGAACACTGTCCCAGTTCTGTGTCATAGATAAAGAACATACTCCCAGCTCCCTGTCACTGAAAAGGAACAGACTTCCTTTTCTCCGTCACAGATAAAGAACATACTCCCATCTCTCTGTTACTGAGAAGGAACATACTCCCAGCTCTGAGTCACTGATAAACAACACACTCCTAGCTATCTGTCATTGATCACGAACAAACTCTCCGCTGTCTGACAGTGATAAAGAACACACTCATAGATCTATTTCACTGAAAAACAATACGCTCACAGCTCTCTGTCACCGATAAAGAACACACTCCCAGCTCTCTGTCATAGACAAAGAACATGCTCCCAGTATTCTGCCATAGAAAAAGAACATACACACAGCTCCCTGTCACTGAAAAGGAACACACTCCTAGTTCTCTGTCACTGATAAAGAACACACTCCCAGCTCTCTGCCACTGATAAAGAACACATCCCTGCTCTTTGTCACTGATAAAGAACACCCTAGCAGCGACCTATCACTGACAAAGATCACACTATCATTATTCGGTCACTGACAAAGAATGCACTCTCAGATCTCTGTCACGGATAAAGAACACACTCCCAGCTACTGGTCATGGATAAAGAACACACTACCAGCTCTCAGTCACTGATAAAGAACACACTCACAGCTACCTGTCACAAGTAAAGAACACACTCCCAGCTCTCTGCCACTAATAAAGAACACAGTCACTGCTCTCTGTCACTGATAAAGAACACACTAGCAGTGACCTGTCACTGAGAAAGAACACACTCCTAGCTCCCTATCACTGACAAAGATCACACTATCATTACTTAGTCACTGATAAAGAACACATTCCCAGCTACCTGTCACAAATAAAGAACACACTCCCAGCTCTCTGCCACTAATAAAGAACACAGTCACTGCTCTCTGTCACTGATAAAGAACACACTAGCAGTGACCTGTCACTGAGAAAGAACACACTCCCAGCTCCATATCACTGACAAATATCACACTATCATTACTCCGTCACTGATAAAGAACGCACTCCCAGATACTGGTCACTGATAGGGAACACACTCCCAGCACTCAGTCACTGATAAAGAACACACTCACAGCTACCTAACACTGACAAAGAACACACTCCCAGCTCTCTGTCACTGATAAATGACACACTCCCAGCTCTCTGTCACTGATAAAGAACATACTCCCAGCTCTCTGTCACTGATTAAGAACACACACTCAGAACTCTGTCTCGGATAAAGAACACACTCCCAGCTTTCTGTCACTGAAAAAGAACACACTCCCAGCTTCCTGTTACTGATATAGAACACACTCCCGGCTACCTGTCACTGATAAAGAACACACTGAAAGCTCCCTAACATTAATAAAGAACACAGTCGCAGCTCACTGTTGCTGACAAAGAACACACACTCAGATCTCGGTCACTAATAAAGAATACACTCCCAGTGTCTCTGCCTATGATAAAGAACACTCTCCCAGATCTCTGTAACTGATGAAGAACACACTCCCAACTACAGTCACAAATAAAGAACAGACTCCCAGCTTTATGTCACTGAAAAATAACACACTCCCAGCTACTTGTCATAGATAAAGAATACAATCCCAGGTCTCTGTCTCTGATAAAAAAACACATTCCCTGCTACCTGTCACTGCTCAAGAACACACTTGCAACTCTCTGTCACTGATAAAAAAGACACACTCCCAGCTCTCTGTCACTGATAAAGAACACACTCACAGTTCGCAAACACTAATAAAGAACACAGTCGCAGCTTGCTGTTGCTGACAAAGAACACACACTCCCTGCTCTCTGTCACTAATAAAGAACACACTGACAGCTACCTGTCACAGATAAAGAACACACACCCAGCTACCTGTCATGAATAAAGAACACACTCCCAGCTCTCTTTCACTGATAAAGAACACACTCCCAGCTCTCTGTCACTGATAAACAACACTCACCCTGCTACCTATCGCTAATAAAGAACACACTCCCAGCTACGTGTCAAAGATAAAAAATACACTCCCTGGTCTCTGTCTCTGATAAAAAACACACTCCCTGCTACCTGTCACTGCTCAAGAACACACTCCCAGTTCTCTGTCACTGATAAAGAACACACTCACAGCTAAATGTCACTGATAAAGAACACATTCCCAGCTCTCTGTCTCTGATAAAGAACACACTCCCAGCTACCTGTCATAGATGAAGAATATACTCCCAGGATTCTTTCTCTGATAAAAAAAAACACACTCCCAGCCACACTCCCAGTCACAGACAAAGAACACACTCCCAGCAACCTGTCACAGACAAAGAACACTCCCAGCTCTCTGTCACTGATAAAGAACACACTCACAGCTCCCTAACACTAATAAAGAACACAGTCGCAGCTCGCTGTTGCTGACAAAGAACACACACTCAGATCTCTGTCACAAATAAAGAACACACTGACAGCTACCTGTCATGAATAAAGAACACACTCCCAGCCCACTGTCACTGATAAAGAACACATTCCCAGCTCTCTGTCACTGATAAAGAACACACTCACAGCTGCCTAATACTGAAAAAGAACACAGTCCCAGCTCGCTGTTGCTGACAAAGAACACACACCCAGCTATCTGTCACTGATAGAGAACACACTCTCAAATCTCTTTCACTGAGAAAGAACACACTCCTGGCACTCTGTCAGTTATAAAGGGCACACTCTCAGATTTGTATCACTGCTAAAGAACACACTACCAGCTCTCTGTCACTGATAAAGTACACACTCACAGCAACCTGTCACAAATAAAGAACACACTCACAGCTTTCTGTCACTGAGAAAGAACACACTCCCAGCTCTCCGTCACTGAGAAAGAACACACTAAAAGCTACCTGTCACTGATAATGAACGTATTCCCAGCTTTCTGCCACTGATAAAGAATACACCGTCAGTCTCTGTCACTAAAAAAGAACACACTCCCAGCTCCCCTTCACTGATAAAAAAACACTCTCCCAGCTCTCTGTCACTGATAAAGATAACACTCCCAGCACTCTGTCACTGAGAAAGAACACACTTCGCTCTCTCTGTCACTGATAAAGACAACATTCCCAGCTCTCTGTCTCTGACAAGGATCACAGTCCCAGTTCTCAGTCACTGAAAAAATACATATTTCCTGCTCTCGGTCACTGAGAAAGAAAACATTCCCAGCACGCTGTCACTCGTAAAGAACACACTCCCAGCTCTCTGTCACTGAGAAAGAATGCACTTCCATCTCTCTGCCACTGATAAAGAACACACACCCAGCTCTCTATCACTGAGAAAGAACACACTCCCTGCTCTCTGTCACTGATAAAGAACACACTCCCAGCTCTCAGCCACTGATAAAGAACAAACTGCCAGCTCTCTGTCACTGATAAAGAACACACTCCCAGCTCTCTTTCACTGATAAAGATCACAGACCCAGCTCTCAGTCACTGATAAAATACACACGCCCTGCTCTCTGTCACTGTTAAAGAACACATTCCCAGCTCTCTGCCACTGATAAAGAACACACTAACAGCTCTGTCACTGACAAAGAACACACTCCCAGCTCTCTGTCACTGAGAATGAACACACTCCCGGCGCACTCTCACTGATAAAGATCACACTCCCAGCACACTGTTACTGTTAAACAACACACTCTCAGTCTCTGTCACTGATAAAGAACACACTCCCAGCTCTCAGTTACTGAGGATGAACACACTCACAACTCCCTGTTACTGATTTAAAAAAAAACATACCCAGCTCTCAGTCAATGATAAAGATAACACTACAGCTGTCACTGATAAACAACACACTCCCAACACTCTGTCAATGAGTAAGTACACACTCCCAGCATTCTGTCACTGAGAAAGAACACACTTCCATCTCTCTGTCACTGATAAAGATAACATTCCCAGCTCTCTGTCACTGACAAGGAACACAGTCCCAGTTCTCAGTCACTGAAAAAAATACACATTTCCTGCTCTCTATCACTGAGAAAGAAAACTTTCCCAGCACGCTGTCACTGATAAAGAACATACTCCCAGCTCTCTGTCAATGAGAAAGAACGCACTTCCATCTCTCTGCCGCTGAGAAAGAACACACACCCATCTCTCTGTCACTGATAAAGAACACAGACCCAGCTCTCAGTCACTGATAAAATACACACGCCCTGCTCTCTGTCACTGAGAAAGAACACACTCCCAGCTCTCTGCCACTGACAAAGAACACATTGACAGCTCCATTTTACTGATAAAAAAAACACATTCCCAGCTCTCTGTCATTGATAAAGCTAACACACCCAGCTCTCTGTCACTGATAAACAACACACTCCCAACTTTTTGTCACTGAGAATGTATACACTCCATCTCTCTGTCACGGTGAAAGAATACACAAAGCACTTTCTGTCACGGATAAAGTAGACACTCCCAGTTCTCTATCACTGATAAAGAACAAACTCCCAACTCTCTATTTCTGATAAAGTACAAACTCCCAGCTCTCAGTCACTGATAAAGAACACACTTAAAGCTACCTGTCACTGATAATGAACGTACTCCCAGCTCTCTGCCACTGATAAAGAACACACTCACAGCTCTCTGTCACTGACAAAGAACACACTCCCAGCTCTCTGTCACCGAGAAAGAACACACTCCCAGCGCTCTATCACTGATAAAGATCACACTCCCAGCACACTGTCACTGATAAACAACACACTCCCAGCTCTCTGTCACTGATAAAGAACACATTCTCTGCTCTCTGTCACTGAAAAAATACACACTCCCTGCTCTCTGTCAGTGATAAAATACACACTCCCTGCTCTCTGTCACTGATAAAGAACACACTGCCAGCTCTCTGTCACTGATAAAGTACACACACCCAGCTCTCTATCACTGATAAAGAACACACTCCCAGCTCTCTGTCACAGATGAAGAACACAGACCAAGCTCTCAGTCACTGATAAAATACACACTCCCAGCTACCTGTCACTGATAAAGAACACACTCCCTGCTAACTGTCACTG
The DNA here is from genome assembly GCF_037043375.1 of Chiloscyllium plagiosum. Taxonomy (NCBI): domain Eukaryota; kingdom Metazoa; phylum Chordata; class Chondrichthyes; order Orectolobiformes; family Hemiscylliidae; genus Chiloscyllium; species Chiloscyllium plagiosum. The sequence continues at coordinate 25,097,119 of NW_028270158.1, read as the reverse complement.
ATAAATTATACGCTCCCAGCTCTCTGTCACTGATAAAGAACACACTACCAGCTCTCAGCCACTGATAAAGAACACAATCCCAGCTCTCTGTCACTGATAAAGATTACACTCCCAGCAGTCTGTCACTGAGAAAGAATACACTGCCAACTCTCTGTCACTGATAAAAAACACTCTCCCAGCTCTCTGTCACTGATAAAGATTATACTCCCAGCAGTCTGTCACTGAGAAAGAACACACTTCCATCTCTCGATCACGGAGAAAGAAAACATTCCCAGCTCTCTGTCTCTGACAAAGAATACAGTCCCAGTTCTCAGTCACTGAAAAAATACACATTTCCTGCTCTCTGTCACAGAGAAAGAAAACATTCCCAGCACACTGTCACTGATAAAGAACACGCTCCCAGCTCTCTGTCACTGATAAAGAAGACACTCCCAGGGCTCTCTCACTGAAAAAGAACACACTCTCAGTCTCTGTCACTTATAAAGAACACACTCCCATTTCCCCTTCACTGATAAAAATACACTCTCTCAGCTCTCTGTTGCTGATAAAGATTACACTCCCAGCAGTCTGTCACTGAGAAAGAACACACTTCCATCTCTCTATCACTGAGAGAGAAAACATTACCAGCTCTCTGTCTCTGACAAAGAACACAGTCCCGGTTCTCTGGCACTGATAATTACACATTCCCTGCTCTCTGTAACAGAGAAAGAAAACATTCCCAGCACACTGTCACTGATAAAGAACATGCTCCCAGCTCTCAGTCACTGATAAAGAACACACTCCCAGGGCTCTGTCACTGATAAAGAACACACTCCCAGGGCTCTGTCACTGATAAAGAACACACTCCTATCTCTCTGTCACTGATAAAGAACACAGACCCAAAGCTCTGTCACTGATAAAGAACACACTCTCAGTCTCTGTCACTGAGAAAGAACACACACCGAGTTCCCCTTCACTGATTAAAAAACACTCTCCCAGCTCTCTGTCACTGATAAAGAAAACAATCTCAGCACACTGTCACTGAGAAAGAACACACTTCCATCTCTCTGTCACTGGGAAAGAAAACATTCCCAGCTCTCTGTCTCTGATAAAGAACACAGTCCAAGTTCTCTGTCACTGAAAAAATACAAACTCCCAGCTCTCCGTCACTGATAAGATATACACTCACTGCTATCTATCACTGATAAAGAACACACACACACCTCTCAGTCACTGATAAAACACACTCTCCCAGCTGTCTGTCACTGATAAAGATAACACTCCCAGCTTTCCGTCACTGATAAACAACACACTCACAGCTCTCCTTCACTGATAAAAAACACTCTCCCAGCTCTCTGTCACTGATAAAGATAACACTCCCAGCTCTCTGTCACGGGTAAAGAACACACTCCCAGCTCTCTGTCTCTGATAAAGAACACAGACCCAGTTCTCAGTCACTGAAAAAATACACACTCGCTGCTCTCTGTCACTGATAAAGAACACACCCAGCTCTCTTTCACTGATAAAGAACACGCTCCCTGCTCTCTGTCACTGAGAAAGAACGCACTTCCACCTCTCTGCCAATTAGAAAGAACACACATCCAGCTCTCTGTCACTGATAAAGAACACTCACCCTGCTACCTGTCACTGATAAAGAACACAGTCACTGCTCTCAGTCACTGATAAAATACACACGCACTGCTTCCTGTCACTGATAAACAACACACTCCCAGCTCTCTGTCACTGAAAGAGAACACACTCCCAGCTCTCTGTCACTGATAAAGAACACAGACCCAGCTCTCTGTCACTGATAAATGACCTGGAAGAGGGGTTAGAAGGTTGGGTGAGCAAGTTTGCGGATGATACGAAAGTCGGAGGAGTTGTTAACAGTGAGGAAGCATGTGGCAGGTTACAGCAGGATATAGAGAAGCTGCAGAGCTGGGCAGAAAGGTGGCAGATGGAATTCAATGTAGCTAAGTGCGAGGTGATTCACTTTGGTAAGAATAACAAAAAGATGGGGTACTGGGCTAATGGTCGGATACTTGGTAGTGTGGATGAGCAGAGGGATCTTGGTGTCCATGTACACAGATCTCTGAAAGTTGCCACCCAGGTAAATAGTGCGGTGAGGAAGGCATATGGCGTACTGGCTTTTATTGGTAGAGGAATTGAGTTCCGGAGTCCTGAGGTCATGATGCAGTTGTATAAGACTCTGGTACAGCCGCATCTGGAATATTGTGTGCAGTTTTGGTCGCCATACTATAGGAAGGATGTGGAGGCATTGGAACGGGTGCAGAGGAGGTTTACCAGGATGTTGCCAGGTATGGAAGGAAAATCGTATGAGGAAAGACTGAGGCACTTGGGGCTGTTTTCACTAGAGAAAAGAAGGTTTAGGGGTGACTTGATTGAGGTGTACAAGATGATTAGGGGGTTAGATAGGGTCGACAGTATGAACCTTTTCCCGCGTATTGAGTCGGGTATTACAAGGGGGCATAGCTTTAAATTAAGGGGGGGTAGATATAGGACTGATGTTAGGGGTAGGTTCTTCACTCAGCGAGTCGTTAGTTCATGGAATGCCCTGCCAGTAACAGTGGTGGACTCTCCCTCTTTATGGGCATTTAAGAGGGCATTGGATAGGTATATGGAGGATAGTGGGTTAGTGTAGTTTAGGTGGGCTTGGATCGGCGCAACATCGAGGGCCCAAGGGCCTGTACTGCGCTGTATTCTTCTATGTTCTATGTTCTATAAAGAACACACTCTGAGTCTCTGTCACTTATAAAGAACACACTCCCAGCTCCCCTTCAATGAAAAAAACACTCTCCAAGCTCTCTGTCACTGATAAAGAACACACTCCCAGCTCTCTGTCACTGATAAAGTACACAATCCCAGCTCTATGTCACTGGTAAAGAACACACTCCCATTTCCCCTTCACTGATAAAAATACACTCTCCCAGCTCTCTGTTGCTGATAAAGATTACACTCCCAGCAGTCTTCCACTGAGAAAGAACACACTTCCATCTCTCGATCACGGAGAAAGAAAACATTCCCAGCTCTCTGTCTCTGACAAAGAATACAGTCCCAGTTCTCAGTCACTGAAAAAATACACATTTCCTGCTCTCTGTCACAGAGAAATAAAACATTCCCAGCACACTGTCACTGATAAAGAACACGCTCCCAGCTCTCTGTCACTGATAAAGAAGACACTCCCAGAGCTCTCTCACTGAAAAAGAACACACTCTCAGTCTCTGTCACTTATAAAGAACACACTCCCATTTCCCCTTCACTGATAAAAATACACTCTCCCAGCTCTCTGTTGCTGATAAAGATTACACTCCCAGCAGTCTGTCACTGAGAAAGAACACACTTCCATCTCTCTATCACTGAGAGAGAAAACATTACCAGCTCTCTGTCTCTGACAAAGAACACAGTCCCGGTTCTCTGTCACTGATAATTACACATTCCCTGCTCTCTGTAACAGAGAAAGAAAACATTCCCAGCACACTGTCACTGATAAAGAACACGCTCCCAGCTCTCAGTCACTGATAAAGAACACACTCCCAGGGCTCTGTCACTGATAAAGAACACACTCCCAGGGCTCTGTCACTGATAAAGAACACACTCCTATCTCTCTGTCACTGATAAAGAACACAGACCCAAAGCTCTGTCACTGATAAAGAACACACTCTCAGTCTCTGACACTGAGAAAGAACACACACCGAGTTCCCCTTCACTGATTAAAAAACACTCTCCCAGCTCTCTGTCACTGATAAAGATAACAATCTCAGCACACTGTCACTGAGAAAGAACACACTTCCATCTCTCTGTCACTGGGAAAGAAAACATTCCCAGCTCTCTGTCTCTGATAAAGAACACAGACCTAGTTCTCAGTCACTGAAAAAATACACACTCGTTGCTCTCTGTCACTGATAAAGAACACACCCAGCTCTCTTTCACTGAGAAAGAACGCACTTCCACCTCTCTGCCAATTAGAAAGAACACACATCCAGCTCTCTGTCACTGATAAAGAACACTCACCCTGCTACCTGTCACTGATAAAGAACACAGTCACTGCTCTCAGTCACTGATAAAATACACACGCACTGCTTCCTGTCACTGATAAACAACACACTCCCAGCTCTCTGTCACTGAAAGAGAACACACTCCCAGCTCTCTGTCACTGATAAAGAACACAGACCCAGCTCTCTGTCACTGATAAAGAACACACTCTGAGTCTCTGTCACTTATAAAGAACACACTCCCAGCTCTCTGTCACTGATAAAGAAAAAATACAAACTCCCAGCTCTCAGTCACTGATAAAGAACACACTCTCAGTCTCTGTCACTTATAAAGAACACACTCCCAGCTCCCTTTCACTGATAAAAAAACACTCTCCAAGCTCTCTGTCACTGTTAAAGAATACACTCCAAGCAGTCTGTCACTGAGAAAGAACACACTTCCATCTTTCTGTCACTGAGAGAGAAAACATTCCCAGCTCTCTGTCACTGATTAAAAAAACACTCTCCCACCTCTCTGTCACTGATAAAGAATACAGAACACAGTCCCGGTTCACAGTCACTGAAAATTACACATTTCCTGCTCTCTGTCACGGATAAAGAAAACATTCCCAGCACACTGACACTGATAAAGAACACACTTCCAGCTCTCTGTCACTGAGAAATAACATACTCCCAGCTCTCTGTCACTGAGAAAGAACACACTGCTAGCTCTCTGTCACTGATAAAAAAAACACTCTCCAAGCTCTGTGTCACTGATAAAGATTACACTCCCAGCAATCTGTCACTGAGAAAGAACACACTTCCATCTCTCTATCACGGAGAAAGAAAACATTCCCAGCTCTCTGTCTCTGACAAAGAATACAGTCCCAGTTCTCAGTCACTGAAAAAATACACATTTCCTGCTCTCTGTCACAGAGAAAGAAAACATTCGCAGCACACTGTCACTGATAAAGAACACACTCCCAGCTTTCTGTCACTGACAAAGAACACACTCCCAGGGCTCTGTCAACGATAAAGAACACACTCCCAGCTATCTGTCACTGATAAAGAACACAGACCCAGCGCTCTCTCACTGATAAAGATTACACCCCCAGCTCTCTGTCACTGATAAAGAACACACTCTCAGTCTCTTTCACTTATAAAGAACACACTCCCATTTCCCTTTCGCTGATAAAAAACACTCTCCCAGCTCTCTGTCACTGATAAAGATAACACTCCCAGCTCTCTGTCACTGGTAAAGAACACACTCCCAGCTATCTGTCACTGATAAAGAACACACTGCCAGCTCTCTGTCACTGATAAAATACACACTACCAGCTCTATGTCACTTATAAAGAACACACTCCCAGCTCCCCTTCACTGATAAAAAACACTCTCCCAGCTGTCTGTCACTGATAAAGATAACACTCCCAGCTTTCTGTCACTCATAAACAACAAACTCACAGCTCCCCTTCACTGATAAAAAAACACTCTCCCAGCTCTCTGTCACTGATAAAGAACACAGTCCCAGTTCTCAGTCACTGAAAAAATACACACTCCCTGCTCTCTGTCACTGATAAAGAACACACTCCCAGCTCTCTGTCACTGATAAAGTACACACTCCCAGCTCTCAGTCACTGATAAAATACACACTACCAGCTCTCTGTCACTGATAAAGAACACACTATCAGTCTCTGTCACTTTTCAAGAACACACTCCCAGCTACCCTTCACTGATAAAAAAGACTCTCCCAGCTGTCTGTCACTGATAAAGATTACAGTCCCAGCACTCTGTAAATGACAAAGAACACACTTCCATCTCTCTGTCACTGAGAAAGAACACACACCCAGCTCTCTGTCACTGATAAAATACACACTCCCAGCTCTCTGTCACTGTTAAAGAACACACTCTCAGACTCGGTCACAGATAAAGAATAAACTCCCAGCTTTCTGTCACTGAAAAAGAGCACACTCCCAGCTCTTTAGCACTAATAAAGAACATAGTCGCAGCTCTCTGTAACTGAAAAAGAACACACTCCCAGCGCTCTCTCACTGATAAATATCACGCTCCCAGCTCACCTTCACTGATAAAAAACACACTCCCAGCTCTCTGTCACTGATAAAGAACACAGTCCCAGCTCTCAGTCACTGATAAAATACACACTACGAGCTCTATGTCACTGATAAAGAACACACTCTCAGTCTCTGTCACTTATAAAAAACACACTCCCAGCTCCCCTTCACTGATAAAAAACACTCTCCCAGCTCTCTGTCACTGATAAAGAACACAGTCCCAGTTCTCAGTCACTGAAAAAATACACACTCCCTGCTCTCTGTCACTGATAAAGAACACACTTCCAGCTCTCTGTCACTGACAAAGAACACACTCCCAGCTCTCAGTCACTGATAAAGAACACAGTCCTAGCTCTCAGTCACTGATAAAATACACACTACCAGCTCTCTGTCACTGATAAAGAACACACTCTCAGTCTCTGTCACTTATAAAGAACACACTCCCAGCTACCCTTCACTGATAAAAAAGACTCTCCCAGCTGTCTGTCACTGATAAAGATTACAGTCCCAGCACTCTGTAAATGACAAAGAACACACTTCCATCTCTCTGTCACTGAGAAAGAACGCACTTCCATCTCTCTGCCACTGATAAAGAACACACACCCAGCTCTCTGTCACTGATAAAATACACACTACCAGCTCTCTGTCACTGATAAAGAACACACTCTCAGTCTCTGTCACTTATAAAGAACACACTCCCAGCTACCCTTCACTGATAAAAAAGACTCTCCCAGCTGTCTGTCACTGATAAAGATTACAGTCCCAGCACTCCGTAAATGACAAAGAACACACTTCCATCTCTCTGCCACTGATAAAGAACACACTCCTCGCTCTCTGTCACTGATAAAGAACACACTGCCAGCTCTCTGTCACTGATAAACAACTCACTCGCAGCTCTCAGTCACTGAGAAAGAACACACTCGCAGCTCCTTATCACTGATAAAGAACACAGACCCAGCTCTCAGTCACTGAAAAAATACACACTCCCAGCTCTCAGTCACTGATAAAGAACACACTTTCAGTCTCTGTCACTTATAAAGAATACACTCCCACCTCCCTTTCACTGATAAAAAAACACTCTCCCAGCTCTCTGTCACTGATAAAGATTACGCTCCCAGCAGTCTGCCACTGAGAAAGAACACACTTCCATCTCTCTGTCACTGAGAGAGAAAACATTCCCAGCTCTCTGTCACTGATACAAAAAATACTCTCCCACCTCTCTGTCACTGATAAAGATCACAGAACACAGTCCCGGTTCACAGTCACTGAAAATTACACATTTCCTGCTCTCTGTCACGGATAAAGAAAACATTCCCAGCACACTGTCACTGATAAAGAACACACTTCCAGCTCTCTGTCACTGAGAAATAACACACTCCCAGCTATCTGTCATTGAGAAAGAACACACTGCTAGCTCTCTGTCACTGACAAATAACACACTCCCAGCTGTCTGTCACTGAGAAAGAACACACTGCCAGCTCTCTGTCACTGATAAAAAAACACACTCCCAGCTCTCTGTCACTGATAAAGAACACACTCTCAGTCTCTGTCACTTATAAAGAACACACTCCCAGCTCCCCTTCACTGATAAAAAACACTCTCCCAGCTGTCTGTCACTGATAAAGATAACACTCCCAGCTTTCTGTCACTCATAAACAACAAACTCACAGCTCCCCTTCACTGATAAAAAAACACTCTCCCAGCTCTCTGTCACTCATAAAGAACACAGTCCCCGTTCTCAGTCACTGAAAAAATAAACACTCCCTGCTCTCTGTCACTGATAAAGAACAATCTCCCAGCTCTCTGTCACTGATAAACTTAACGCTCCCAGCTTTCTGTCACTGATAAAGAACACACTTCCAGCTCTCTGTCACTGATAAAGAACACACTCCCAGCTCTCAGTCACTGATAAAGAACACTCTCCCAGCTCTCTGTCACTGATAAAATACACACTACCAGCTCTCTGTCACTGATAAAGAACACACTCTCAGTCTCTGTCACTTATAAAGAACACACTCCCAGCTACCCTTCACTGATAAAAAAGACTCTCCCAGCTGTCTGTCACTGATAAAGATTACAGTCCCAGCACTCTGTAAATGACAAAGAACACACTTCCATCTCTCTGCCACTGATAAAGAACACACACCCAGCTCTCTGTCACTGATAAAGTACACACTCCTCGCTCTCTGTCACTGGTAAAGAACACACTCCCAGCTCTCAGCCACTGATAAAGAACACACTGCCAGCTCTCTGTCACTGATAAACAACTCACTCGCAGCTCTCAGTCACTGATAAAGAACACACTCGCAGCTCTCTGTCACTGATAAAGAACACAGACCCAGCTCTCAGTCACTGAAAAAATACACACTCCCAGCTCTCAGTCACTGATAAAGAACACACTTTCAGTCTCTGTCACTTATAAAGAATACACTCCCACCTCCCTTTCACTGATAAAAAAACACTCTCCCAGCTCTCTGCCACTGATAAAGATTACACTCCCAGCAGTCTGCCACTGAGAAACAACACACTTCCATCTCTCTGTCACTGAGAGAGAAAACATTCCCAGCTCTCTGTCACTGATAAAAAAAACACTCTCCCACCTCTCTGTCACTGATAAAGATCACAGAACACAGTCGCGGTTCACAGTCACTGAAAATTACACATTTCCTGCTCTCTGTCACGGATAAAGAAAACATTCCTAGCACACTGTCACTGATAAAGAACACACCTCCAACTCTCTGTCACTGAGAAATAACACACTGCTAGCTCTCTGTCACTGATAAAAAAACACTACCAGCTCTCTGTCACTGATAAAGAACACACTCTCAGTCTCTGTCACTTATCAAGAACACACTCCCAGCTCCCCTTCACTGTTAAAAAACACTCTCCCAGCTGTCTGTCACTGATAAAGATAACACTCCCAGCTTTCTGTCACTCATAAACAACAAACTCACAGCTCCCCTTCACTGATAAAAAAAACACTCTCCCAGCTCTCTGTCACTCATAAAGAACACACTCCCAGCTCTCTGTCACTGATAAAGTACACACTCCCAGCTCGCTGTCACTGATAAAGAACACACTCCCTGCTCTCTGTCACTGATAAAGAACACACTCCCAGCTCTCTGTCACTGATAAAGTACACACTCCCAGCTCGCTGTCACTGATAAAGAACACACTTCCAGCTCTCTGTCACTGATAAAGAACACACTCCCAGCTCTCAGTCACTGATAAAGAACACAGTCCCAGCTCTCAGTCACTGATAAAATACACACTACCAGCTCTCTGTCACTGATAAAGAACACACTCTCAGTCTCTGTCACTTATAAAGAACACACTCCCAGCTACCCTTCACTGATAAAAAAGACTCTCCCAGCTGTCTGTCACTGATAAAGATTACAGTCCCAGCACTCTGTAAATGACAAAGAACACACTTCCATCTCTCTGTCACTGAGAAAGAACGCACTTCCATCTCTCTGCCACTGATAAAGAACACACACCCAGCTCTCTGTCACTGATAAAATACACACTACCAGCTCTCTGTCACTTATAAAGAAGACACACCCAGCTACCCTTCACTGATAAAAAAGACTCTCCCAGCTGTCTGTCACTGATAAAGATTACAGTCCCAGCACTCTGTAAATGACAAAGAACACACTTCCATCTCTCTGCCACTGATAAAGAACACACACCCATCCCTCTGTCACTGATAAAGTACACACTCCTCGCTCTCTGTCACTGGTAAAGAACACACTCCCAGCTCTCAGCCACTGATAAAAAACACTCTCCCAGCTCTCTGTCACTGATAAAGATTACACTTCCAGCAGTCTGCCACTGAGAAACAACACACTTCCATCTCTCTGTCACTGAGAGAGAAAACATTCCCAGCTCTCTGTCACTGATAAAAAAAAACACTCTCCCACCTCTCTGTCACTGATAAAGATCACAGAACACAGTCCCGGTTCACAGTCACTGAATATTACTCATTTCCTGCTCTCTGTCACGGATAAAGAAAACATTCCCAGCACACTGTCACTGATAAAGAACACACTTCCAGCTCTCTGTCACTGAGAAATAACACACTCCCAGCTCTCTGTCACTGAGAAAGAACACACTGCCAGCTCTCTGTCACTGATAAAATAACACTACCAGCTCTCTGTCACTGATAAAGAACACACTCTCAGTCTCTGTCACTGATAAAGAACACACTCCCAGCTACCCTTCACTGATTAAAAAAGACTCTCCCAGCTGTCTGTCACTGATAAAGATTACAGTCCCAGCACTCTGTAAATGACAAAGAACACACTTCCATCTCTCTGCCACTGATAAAGAACACACACCCAGCTCTCTGTCACTGATAAAGTACACACTCCTCGCTCTCTGTCACTGATAAAGAACACACTGCCAGCTCTCTGTCACTGATAAAGTACACACTCCCAGCTCTCTGTCACTGATAAAGAACACACTGCCAGCTCTCTGTCACTGATAAACAACTCACTCGCAGCTCTCAGTCACTGATAAAGAACACACTCGCAGCTCTCTGTCACTGATAAAGAACACAGACCCAGCTCTCAGTCACTGAAAAAATACACACTCCCAGCTCACAGTCACTGATAAAGAACACACGTTCAGTCTCTGTCACTGAAAAAGAACACACTCCCACCTCCCTTTCACTGATAAAAAAAACACTCTCCCAACTCTCTGTCACTGATAAAGATTACACTCCCAGCAGTCTGCCACTGAGAAAGAACACACTTCCATCTCTCTGTCACTGAGAGAGAAAACATTCTCAGCTCTCTGTCACTGATAAAAAAAAACACTCTCCCACCTCTCTGTCACTGATAAAGATCACAGAACACAGTCCCGGTTCACAGTCACTGAAAATTACACATTTCCTGCTCTCTGTCACGGATAAAGAAAACATTCCCAGCACACTGTCACTGATAAAGAACACACTTCCAGCTCTCTGTCACTGAGAAATAACACACTCCCAGCTCTCTGTCACTGAGAAAGAACACACTGCTCGCTCTCTGTCACTGATAAAAAAAACACTCTCCCAGCTCTCTGTCACTGATAAAGATTACACTCCCAGCACTCTGTCACTGAGAAAGAACACACTTCCATCTCTCTATCACAGAGAAAGAAAACATTCACAGCTCTCTGTCTCTGACAAAGAACACATTCCCGGTTCTCAGTCACTGAAAAAATACACATTTCCTGCTCTCTGTAACAGAGAAACAAAACATTCGCAGCACACTGTCACTGATAAAGAACACGCTCCCAGCTTTCTGTCACTGATGAAGAACACACTCCCAGGGTTCTGTCACCGATAAAGAACACACTCACAGCTCTCTGTCACTGATAAAGAACACAGACCCAGCGCTCTCTCACTGATAAAGATTACACTCCCAGCTCTCTGTCACTGATAAAGTTAACGCTCCCAGCTTTCTGTCACTGATAAACAACACACTCACAGCTCTCTGTCACTGATAAAGAACACTCTCCCAACTCTCTGTCACTGATAAAGATAACACTCCCAGCTCTATGTCACGGGTAAAGAACACACTCCCAGCTCTCTGTCACTGATAAAGTACACACTCCCAGCTCTCTGTCACTGAGAAAGAACACACTCCCAGCTAAGAGCTCCTTAGAGCTAAGAGCAGCAAGGAGGGGTCATGAAAGGTCCTTAGTTGGTAGGATTAGGGAAAACCCTATGGCTTTCTATAGGTATGTCAGGAATAAAAGATTGACTAGGGTAGGAATAGGTCCAGTCAAGGATAGTCGTGGGAAGTTGCATGTGGAGGCTGAAGAGATTGGGGAGACACTGAATGAATACTTTTCGTCAGTATTCAATCAGGAACAGGACATTGTTGTCAATGTGAGTACTGAGTCACAATTAAGTAGAATGGATGGCTTTGAGGTATGTAGAGAAGAGGTGTTGGAAATTCTGGAAAGGGTGAAAATAGATAAGTCTCCTGGGCCTGATGGCATTTATCCTAGGATTCTCTGGGAAGCAAGGGAGGAGATTGCAGAGCCATTGGCCTTGATTTTTATGTCCTCGTTGTCTACAGGAGTAGTGCCAGAAGATTGGAGGCTAGCAAATGTGGTTCCCTTGTTCAAGAAGGGGAGTAGGGATAACCCTAGTAACTATAGGCCGGTGAGTCTCACTTTTGTTGTGGGCAAAATCTTAGAGAGAATTGTAAGGGATAGGATTTATGAACATCTGGATAGGAATAATGTGATCAAGGATAGACAGCATGGTTTTGTGAAGGGCAGGTCGTGCCTCACAAACCTTATTGAATTCTTTGAGAAGGTGACTAAGGAGGTGGACGAGGGGAAAGCAGTAGATGTGGTGTATATGGATTTTAGTAAGGCGTTTGATAAGGTTCCCCATGGTAGACTACTGCAAAAAATATGGAGGTATGGCATTGAGGGTGAGTTGGAGGTTTGGATTAGGATTTGGCTGGCTGGAAGAAGACAGAGGGTAGTAGTTGATGGCAAAGGTTCATCTTGGAGTGCCGTCACTAGCGGTGTTCCGCAAGGATCTGTTTTGGGACCATTGTTGTTTGTCATTTTTATAAATGACCTGGAGGAGGGGCTAGAAGGTTGGGTGAGTAAGTTTGCGGATGATACGAAAGTCGGAGGAGTTGTAGACAGTGAGGAAGGATGTGGCAGGTTACAGCGGGATATAGATAAGCTGCAGAACTGGGCAGAAAGGTGGCAAATGGAGTTCAATGTAGCTAAGTGTGAGGTGATTCACTTTGGTAAGGGTAATAAAAAGATGGGGTACTGGGCTTACGGTCGGCTACTTGGTAGTGTGGATGAGCAGAGGGATCTTGGTGTCCATGGACACAAATCTTTGAAAGTTGCCACCCAGGTAAATAGTGCGGTGAAGAAGGCATATGGCGTACTGGCTTTTATTGGTAGAGGAATTGAGTTCCGGAGTACTGAGGTCATGTTGCAGTTGTATAAGACTCTGATGCGGCCACATCTGGAGTATTGTGTGCAGTTTTGGTCGCCATACTACAGGAAGGATGTGGAGGCACTGGAACGGGTGCAGAGGAGGTTTACCAGGATGTTGCCTGGTATGGTAGAAAGATCGTATGAGGAAAGGCTGAGGCACTTGGGGTTGTTTTCATTGGAGAAAAGAAGGTTTAGGGGTGACTTGATAGAGGTGTATAAGATGATTAGGGGTTTAGATAGGGTCGACAGTGAGAATCTTTTTCCATGTATGGAGTCAGCTATTACAAGGGGGCATAGCTTTAAATTAAAGGGGGGTAGGTATAGGACAGATGTTAGGGGTAGGTTCTTTACTCAGCGAGTCGTGAGTTCATGCAATGCCCTGCCAGTAGCAGTGGTGGACTCTCCCTCATTATGGGCATTTAAGCGGGAATTGGATAGGCATATGGAGGATAGTGGGCTAGTGTAGGTTAGGTGGGCTTGGATCGGCGCAACATCGAGGGCCGAAGGGCCTGTACTGCGCTGTATTCTTCTATGTTCTATGTTCTATGTTCTATCTGTCACTGATAAAGAACACACTCCCAGCTCTCAGCCACTGATAAAGAACACACTCCCAGCTCTCTGTCACTGATAAACAACTCACTCCCAGCTCTCTGTCACTGATAAAGAAAACACTCCCAGCTCTCTGTCACTGGTAAAGAACACACTCCCTGCTATCTGTCACGGATAAAGAACACACTCCCAGCTTTCTGTCACTGATAAACAACACACTCACAGCTCCCCTTCACTGATAAAAAACACTCTCCCGGCTCTCTGTCACTGATAAAGATAACACTCCCAGCTCTCTGTCACGGGTAAAGAACACACTCCCAGCTCTCTGTCACTGGTAAAGAACACACTCCCAGCTATCTGTCACTGATAAAGAACACACTCCCAGCTATCTGTCACTGATAAAGAACACACTCCCAGCTCTCTGTCACTGATAAAGAACACACTCCCAGCTATCTGTCACTGACAAAATACACACTACCAGCTCTCTGTCACTGATAAAGAACACACTCTCAGTCTCTGTCACTTATAAAGAACACACACCCAGCTCCCCTTCACTGATAAAAAACACTCTCCCAGCTGTCTGTCACTGATAAAGATAACACTCCCAGCTTTCTGTCACTGATAAACAACACACTCACAGCTCCCCTTCACTGATAAAAAACTCTCTCGCAGCTCTCTGTCACTGATAAAGATAACACTCCCAGCGCTCTGTCACGTGTAAAAAACACACTCCCAGCTCTCTGTCTCTGATAAAGAACACACTCCCAGCTCTCTGTCACTGATAAAGTACACACTCCCAGCTCTCTGTCACTGGTAAAGAACACACTCCCAGCTATCTGTCACTGATAAAGAACACACTCCCAGCTCTCTGTTACTGATAAAGAACACACTCTCAGTCTCTGTCACTGATAAAGAACGCACTCCCAGCTCCCCTTCACTGATAAAAAACACTCTCCCAGCTCTCTGTCACTGATAAAGAACACAGTCCCAGTTCTCAGTCACTGAAAAAATACACACTCCCAGCTATCTGTCACTGATAAAGTACACACTCCCAGCTCTCTGTCACTGGTAAAGAACACACTCCCAGCTATCTGTCACTGATAAAGAACACACTCCCAGCTCTCTGTCACTGATAAAGAACACACTCTCAGTCTCTGTCACTGACAAAGAACACACTTCCATCTCTCTGTCACTGAGAAAGAACGCACTTCCATCTCTCTGCCACTGATAAAGAGCACACACCCACCCCTCTGTCACTGATAAAGTACACACTCCCAGCTCTCTGTCACTGGTAAAGAACATACACCCAGCTCTCAGCCACTGATAAAGAACACACTGCCAGCTCTCTGTCACTCATAAACAACACACTCCCAGCTCTCTGTCACTGGTAAAGAACACACTACCAGCTCTCTGTCACTGATAAAGAACACACTCTCAGTCTCTGTCACTTATAAAGAACACACTCCCAGCTACCCTTCACTGATAAAAAAGACTCTCCCAGCTGTCTGTCACTGATAAAGATTACAGTCCCAGCACTCTGTAAATGACAAAGAACACACTTCCATCTCTCTGCCACTGATAAAGAACACACACCCAGCTCTCTGTCACTGATAAAGTACACACTCCTCGCTCTCTGTCACTGGTAAAGAACACACTCCCAGCTCTCAGCCACTGATAAAGAACACACTGCCAGCTCTCTGTCACTGATAAACAACTCACTCGCAGCTCTCAGTCACTGATAAAGAACACACTCGCAGCTCTCTGTCACTGATAAAGAACACAGACCCAGCTCTCAGTCACTGAAAAAATACACACTCCCAGCTCTCAGTCACTGATAAAGAACACACTTTCAGTCTCTGTCACTTATAAAGAATACACTCCCACCTCCCTTTCACTGATAAAAAAACACTCTCCTAGCTCTCTGCCACTGATAAAGATTACACTCCCAGCAGTCTGCCACTGAGAAACAACACACTTCCATCTCTCTGTCACTGAGAGAGAAAACATTCCCAGCTCTCTGTCACTGATAAAAAAAACACTCTCCCACCTCTCTGTCACTGATAAAGATCACAGAACACAGTCGCGGTTCACAGTCACTGAAAATTACACATTTCCTGCTCTCTGTCACGGATAAAGAAAACATTCCTAGCACACTGTCACTGATAAAGAACACACCTCCAACTCTCTGTCACTGAGAAATAACACACTGCTAGCTCTCTGTCACTGATAAAAAAACACTACCAGCTCTCTGTCACTGATAAAGAACACACTCTCAGTCTCTGTCACTTATCAAGAACACACTCCCAGCTCCCCTTCACTGTTAAAAAACACTCTCCCAGCTGTCTGTCACTGATAAAGATAACACTCCCAGCTTTCTGTCACTCATAAACAACAAACTCACAGCTCCCCTTCACTGATAAAAAAAACACTCTCCCAGCTCTCTGTCACTCATAAAGAACACACTCCCAGCTCTCTGTCACTGATAAAGTACACACTCCCAGCTCGCTGTCACTGATAAAGAACACACTCCCTGCTCTCTGTCACTGATAAAGAACACACTCCCAGCTCTCTGTCACTGATAAAGTACACACTCCCAGCTCGCTGTCACTGATAAAGAACACACTTCCAGCTCTCTGTCACTGATAAAGAACACACTCCCAGCTCTCAGTCACTGATAAAGAACACAGTCCCAGCTCTCAGTCACTGATAAAATACACACTACCAGCTCTCTGTCACTGATAAAGAACACACTCTCAGTCTCTGTCACTTATAAAGAACACACTCCCAGCTACCCTTCACTGATAAAAAAGACTCTCCCAGCTGTCTGTCACTGGTAAAGATTACAGTCCCAGCACTCTGTAAATGACAAAGAACACACTTCCATCTCTCTGTCACTGAGAAAGAACGCACTTCCATCTCTCTGCCACTGATAAAGAACACACACCCAGCTCTCTGTCACTGATAAAATACACACTACCAGCTCTCTGTCACTTATAAAGAAGACACACCCAGCTACCCTTCACTGATAAAAAAGACTCTCCCAGCTGTCTGTCACTGATAAAGATTACAGTCCCAGCACTCTGTAAATGACAAAGAACACACTTCCATCTCTCTGCCACTGATAAAGAACACACACCCATCTCTCTGTCACTGATAAAGTACACACTCCTCGCTCTCTGTCACTGGTAAAGAACACACTCCCAGCTCTCAGCCACTGATAAAAAACACTCTCCCAGCTCTCTGTCACTGATAAAGATTACACTTCCAGCAGTCTGCCACTGAGAAACAACACACTTCCATCTCTCTGTCACTGAGAGAGAAAACATTCCCAGCTCTCTGTCACTGATAAAAAAAAACACTCTCCCACCTCTCTGTCACTGATAAAGATCACAGAACACAGTCCCGGTTCACAGTCACTGAATATTACTCATTTCCTGCTCTCTGTCACGGATAAAGAAAACATTCCCAGCACACTGTCACTGATAAAGAACACACTTCCAGCTCTCTGTCACTGAGAAATAACACACTCCCAGCTCTCTGTCACTGAGAAAGAACACACTGCCAGCTCTCTGTCACTGATAAAATAACACTACCAGCTCTCTGTCACTGATAAAGAACACACTCTCAGTCTCTGTCACTGATAAAGAACACACTCCCAGCTACCCTTCACTGATTAAAAAAGACTCTCCCAGCTGTCTGTCACTGATAAAGATTACAGTCCCAGCACTCTGTAAATGACAAAGAACACACTTCCATCTCTCTGCCACTGATAAAGAACACACACCCAGCTCTCTGTCACTGATAAAGTACACACTCCTCGCTCTCTGTCACTGATAAAGAACACACTGCCAGCTCTCTGTCACTGATAAAGTACACACTCCCAGCTCTCTGTCACTGATAAAGAACACACTGCCAGCTCTCTGTCACTGATAAACAACTCACTCGCAGCTCTCAGTCACTGATAAAGAACACACTCGCAGCTCTCTGTCACTGATAAAGAACACAGACCCAGCTCTCAGTCACTGAAAAAATACACACTCCCAGCTCACAGTCACTGATAAAGAACACACTTTCAGTCTCTGTCACTGAAAAAGAACACACTCCCACCTCCCTTTCACTGATAAAAAAAACACTCTCCCAACTCTCTGTCACTGATAAAGATTACACTTCCAGCAGTCTGCCACTGAGAAACAACACACTTCCATCTCTCTGTCACTGAGAGAGAAAACATTCCCAGCTCTCTGTCACTGATAAAAAAAAACACTCTCCCACCTCTCTGTCACTGATAAAGATCACAGAACACAGTCCCGGTTCACAGTCACTGAATATTACTCATTTCCTGCTCTCTGTCACGGATAAAGAAAACATTCCCAGCACACTGTCACTGATAAAGAACACACTTCCAGCTCTCTGTCACTGAGAAATAACACACTCCCAGCTCTCTGTCACTGAGAAAGAACACACTGCCAGCTCTCTGTCACTGATAAAATAACACTACCAGCTCTCTGTCACTGATAAAGAACACACTCTCAGTCTCTGTCACTGATAAAGAACACACTCCCAGCTACCCTTCACTGATTAAAAAAGACTCTCCCAGCTGTCTGTCACTGATAAAGATTACAGTCCCAGCACTCTGTAAATGACAAAGAACACACTTCCATCTCTCTGCCACTGATAAAGAACACACACCCAGCTCTCTGTCACTGATAAAGTACACACTCCTCGCTCTCTGTCACTGATAAAGAACACACTGCCAGCTCTCTGTCACTGATAAAGTACACACTCCCAGCTCTCTGTCACTGATAAAGAACACACTGCCAGCTCTCTGTCACTGATAAACAACTCACTCGCAGCTCTCAGTCACTGATAAAGAACACACTCGCAGCTCTCTGTCACTGATAAAGAACACAGACCCAGCTCTCAGTCACTGAAAAAATACACACTCCCAGCTCACAGTCACTGATAAAGAACACACTTTCAGTCTCTGTCACTGAAAAAGAACACACTCCCACCTCCCTTTCACTGATAAAAAAAACACTCTCCCAACTCTCTGTCACTGATAAAGATTACACTCCCAGCAGTCTGCCACTGAGAAAGAACACACTTCCATCTCTCTGTCACTGAGAGAGAAAACATTCTCAGCTCTCTGTCACTGATAAAAAAAAACACTCTCCCACCTCTCTGTCACTGATAAAGATCACAGAACACAGTCCCGGTTCACAGTCACTGAAAATTACACATTTCCTGCTCTCTGTCACGGATAAAGAAAACATTCCCAGCACACTGTCACTGATAAAGAACACACTTCCAGCTCTCTGTCACTGAGAAATAACACACTCCCAGCTCTCTGTCACTGAGAAAGAACACACTGCCAGCTCTCTGTCACTGATAAAAAAAACAGTCTCCCAGCTCTCTGTCACTGATAAAGATTACACTCCCAGCACTCTGTCACTGAGAAAGAACACACTTCCATCTCTCTATCACAGAGAAAGAAAACATTCACAGCTCTCTGTCTCTGACAAAGAACACATTCCCGGTTCTCAGTCACTGAAAAAATACACATTTCCTGCTCTCTGTAACAGAGAAACAAAACATTCGCAGCACACTGTCACTGATAAAGAACACGCTCCCAGCTTTCTGTCACTGATGAAGAACACACTCCCAGGGTTCTGTCACCGATAAAGAACACACTCACAGCTCTCTGTCACTGATAAAGAACACAGACCCAGCGCTCTCTCACTGATAAAGATTACACTCCCAGCTCTCTGTCACTGATAAAGTTAACGCTCCCAGCTTTCTGTCACTGATAAACAACACACTCACAGCTCTCTGTCACTGATAAAGAACACTCTCCCAACTCTCTGTCACTGATAAAGATAACACTCCCAGCTCTATGTCACGGGTAAAGAACACACTCCCAGCTCTCTGTCACTGATAAAGTACACACTCCCAGCTCTCTGTCACTGAGAAAGAACACACTCCCAGCTAAGAGCTCCTTAGAGCTAAGAGCAGCAAGGAGGGGTCATGAAAGGTCCTTAGTTGGTAGGATTAGGGAAAACCCTATGGCTTTCTATAGGTATGTCAGGAATAAAAGATTGACTAGGGTAGGAATAGGTCCAGTCAAGGATAGTCGTGGGAAGTTGCATGTGGAGGCTGAAGAGATTGGGGAGA
The DNA here is from genome assembly GCF_037043375.1 of Chiloscyllium plagiosum. Lineage (NCBI taxonomy): Eukaryota > Metazoa > Chordata > Chondrichthyes > Orectolobiformes > Hemiscylliidae > Chiloscyllium > Chiloscyllium plagiosum. The sequence continues at coordinate 25,077,396 of NW_028270158.1, read as the reverse complement.
CACTGAATGAATACTTTTCGTCAGTATTCAATCAGGAACAGGACATTGTTGTCAATGTGAGTACTGAGTCACAATTAAGTAGAATGGATGGCTTTGAGGTATGTAGAGAAGAGGTGTTGGAAATTCTGGAAAGGGTGAAAATAGATAAGTCTCCTGGGCCTGATGGCATTTATCCTAGGATTCTCTGGGAAGCAAGGGAGGAGATTGCAGAGCCATTGGCCTTGATTTTTATGTCCTCGTTGTCTACAGGAGTAGTGCCAGAAGATTGGAGGCTAGCAAATGTGGTTCCCTTGTTCAAGAAGGGGAGTAGGGATAACCCTAGTAACTATAGGCCGGTGAGTCTCACTTTTGTTGTGGGCAAAATCTTAGAGAGAATTGTAAGGGATAGGATTTATGAACATCTGGATAGGAATAATGTGATCAAGGATAGTCAGCATGGTTTTGTGAAGGGCAGGTCGTGCCTCACAAACCTTATTGAATTCTTTGAGAAGGTGACTAAGGAGGTGGACGAGGGGAAAGCAGTAGATGTGGTGTATATGGATTTTAGTAAGGCGTTTGATAAGGTTCCCCATGGTAGACTACTGCAAAAAATATGGAGGTATGGCATTGAGGGTGAGTTGGAGGTTTGGATTAGGATTTGGCTGGCTGGAAGAAGACAGAGGGTAGTAGTTGATGGCAAAGGTTCATCTTGGAGTGCCGTCACTAGCGGTGTTCCGCAAGGATCTGTTTTGGGACCATTGTTGTTTGTCATTTTTATAAATGACCTGGAGGAGGGGCTAGAAGGTTGGGTGAGTAAGTTTGCGGATGATACGAAAGTCGGAGGAGTTGTAGACAGTGAGGAAGGATGTGGCAGGTTACAGCGGGATATAGATAAGCTGCAGAACTGGGCAGAAAGGTGGCAAATGGAGTTCAATGTAGCTAAGTGTGAGGTGATTCACTTTGGTAAGGGTAATAAAAAGATGGGGTACTGGGCTTACGGTCGGCTACTTGGTAGTGTGGATGAGCAGAGGGATCTTGGTGTCCATGTACACAAATCTTTGAAAGTTGCCACCCAGGTAAATAGTGCGGTGAAGAAGGCATATGGCGTACTGGCTTTTATTGGTAGAGGAATTGAGTTCCGGAGTACTGAGGTCATGTTGCAGTTGTATAAGACTCTGATGCGGCCACATCTGGAGTATTGTGTGCAGTTTTGGTCGCCATACTACAGGAAGGATGTGGAGGCACTGGAACGGGTGCAGAGGAGGTTTACCAGGATGTTGCCTGGTATGGTAGAAAGATCGTATGAGGAAAGGCTGAGGCACTTGGGGTTGTTTTCATTGGAGAAAAGAAGGTTTAGGGGTGACTTGATAGAGGTGTATAAGATGATTAGGGGTTTAGATAGGGTCGACAGTGAGAATCTTTTTCCATGTATGGAGTCAGCTATTACAAGGGGGCATAGCTTTAAATTAAAGGGGGGTAGGTATAGGACAGATGTTAGGGGTAGGTTCTTTACTCAGCGAGTCGTGAGTTCATGCAATGCCCTGCCAGTAGCAGTGGTGGACTCTCCCTCATTATGGGCATTTAAGCGGGAATTGGACAGGCATATGGAGGATAGTGGGCTAGTGTAGGTTAGGTGGGCTTGGATCGGCGCAACATCGAGGGCCGAAGGGCCTGTACTGCGCTGTATTCTTCTATGTTCTATGTTCTATGTTCTATCTGTCACTGATAAAGAACACACTCCCAGCTCTCAGCCACTGATAAAGAACACACTCCCAGCTCTCTGTCACTGATAAACAACTCACTCCCAGCTCTCTGTCACTGATAAAGAAAACACTCCCAGCTCTCTGTCACTGGTAAAGAACACACTCCCTGCTATCTGTCACGGATAAAGAACACACTCCCAGCTTTCTGTCACTGATAAACAACACACTCACAGCTCCCCTTCACTGATAAAAAACACTCTCCCGGCTCTCTGTCACTGATAAAGATAACACTCCCAGCTCTCTGTCACGGGTAAAGAACACACTCCCAGCTCTCTGTCACTGGTAAAGAACACACTCCCAGCTATCTGTCACTGATAAAGAACACACTCCCAGCTATCTGTCACTGATAAAGAACACACTCCCAGCTCTCTGTCACTGATAAAGAACACACTCCCAGCTATCTGTCACTGACAAAATATACACTACCAGCTCTCTGTCACTGATAAAGAACACACTCTCAGTCTCTGTCACTTATAAAGAACACACACCCAGCTCCCCTTCACTGATAAAAAACACTCTCCCAGCTGTCTGTCACTGATAAAGATAACACTCCCAGCTTTCTGTCACTGATAAACAACACACTCACAGCTCCCCTTCACTGATAAAAAACTCTCTCGCAGCTCTCTGTCACTGATAAAGATAACACTCCCAGCGCTCTGTCACGTGTAAAAAACACACTCCCAGCTCTCTGTCTCTGATAAAGAACACACTCCCAGCTCTCTGTCACTGATAAAGTACACACTCCCAGCTCTCTGTCACTGGTAAAGAACACACTCCCAGCTATCTGTCACTGATAAAGAACACACTCCCAGCTCTCTGTCACTGATAAAGAACACACTCTCAGTCTCTGTCACTGATAAAGAACGCACTCCCAGCTCCCCTTCACTGATAAAAAACACTCTCCCAGCTGTCTGTCAATGATAAAGATTAGACTCCCAGCACTCTGTCACTGACAAAGAACACACTTCCATCTCTCTGTCACTGAGAAAGAACGCACTTCCATCTCTCTGCCACTGATAAAGAGCACACACCCACCCCTCTGTCACTGATAAAGTACACACTCCCAGCTCTCTGTCACTGGTAAAGAACATACACCCAGCTCTCAGCCACTGATAAAGAACACACTGCCAGCTCTCTGTCACTCATAAACAACACACTCCCAGCTCTCTGTCACTGGTAAAGAACACACTCCCAGCTATCTGTCACTGATAAAGAACACACTCTCAGTCTCTGGCACTGATAAAGAACACACTCCCAGCTCCCCTTCACTGATAAAAAACACTCTCCCAGCTGTCTGTCACTGGTAAAGAACACACTCCCAGCTCTCTGTCACTGGTAAAAACACAGTCCCAGTTCTCTGTCACTGAAAAAATACACACTCACTGCTCTCAGTCACTGATAAAGAACACACTCCCAGCTCTCTGTCACTGATAAAGAACACAGTCCCAGCTCACAGTCACTGATAAAATACACACTACCAGCTCTCTGTCACTGATAAAGAACACACTCTCAGTCTCTGGCACTTATAAAGAACACACTCCCAGCTCCCCTTCACTGATAAAAAAACACTCTCCCAGCTGTCTGTCACTGGTAAAGAACCCACTCCCAGCTCTCTGTCACTGGTAAAAAACACAGTCCCAGTTCTCAGTCACTGAAAAAATACACACTCTCTGCTCTCTGTCACTGATAAAGTACACACTCCCAGCAGTCTGTCACTCGTAAAGAACACACTCCCAGCTATCTGTCACTGGTAAAGAACACACTCCCAGCTCTCTGTCACTGATAAAGAACACACTCCCAGCTCTCTGTCACAGATAAAGAACACAGTCTCAGCTCTCAGTCACAGATAAAATACACACTACCAGCTCTCTGTCACTGATAAAGAACACACTCTCAGTCTCTGTCACTTATAAAGAACACACTCCCAGCTCCCCTTCACTGATAAAAAAACACTCTCCCAGCTCTCTGTCACTGATAAATATTACACTCCCAGCAGTCTGTCACTGAGAAAGAACACACTTCCATCTCTCTGTCACTGAGAGAGAAAACATTCCCAGCTCTCTGTCACTGATAAAAAAAACACTCTCCCACTTCTCTGTCACTGATAAAGAACACAGAACACAGTCCCGGTTCACAGTCACTGAAAAATACACATTTCCCGCTCTCTGTCACGGAGAAAGAAAACATTCCCAGCACACTGTCACTGATAAAGAACACACTTCCAGCTCTCTGTCACTGAGAAATAACACACTCCCAGCTCTCTGTCACTGAGAAAGAACTCACTGCCAGCTCTCTGTCACTGATAAAGATAACACTCCAGCTCTCTGTCACAGGTAAAGAACACACTCCCAGCTCTCTGTCACTGGTAAAGAACACACTCCCAGCTATCTGTCACTGATAAAGAACACACTCCCAGCTATCTGTCACTGATAAAGAACACACTCCCAGCTCTCTGTCACTGATAAAGAACACACTGACAGCTAACTGTCACTGACAAAATACATACTACCAGCTCTCTGTCACTGATAAAGAACACATTCTCAGTCTCTTCCACTTATAAAGAACACACTCCCAGCTCCCCTTCACAGATAAAAAACACACTGCCAGCTGTCTGTCACTGATAAAGAACACACTCCCAGCTTTCTGTCACTGATAAACAACACACTCACAGCTCCCCTTCATTGATAAAAAACTCTCTCGCAGCTCTCTGTCACTGATAAAGATAACACTCCAAGAGCTCTGTCACCTGTAAAAAACACACTCCCAGCTCTCTGTCTCTGATAAAGAACACACTCCCAGTTCTCAGTCACTGAAAAAATACACACTCTCCGCTCTCTGTCACTGATAAAGAACACACTCCCAGCTCTCTGTCACTGATAAAGTACACACTCCCAGCTCTCTGTCACTGGTAAAGAACGCACTCCCAGCTATCTGTCACTGATAAAGAACACACTCCCAGCTCTCTGTCACTGATAAAGAACACACTCCCAGCTCTCTGTCACGGGTAAAGAACACACTCCCAGCTCTCTGTCACTGGTAAAGAACACACTCCCAGCTATCTGTCACTGATAAAGAACACACTCCCAGCTATCTGTCACTGATAAAGAACACACTCCCAGCTCTCTGTCACTGATAAAGAACACACTGACAGCTAACTGCCACTGATAAAGAACACACTACCAGCTCTCTGTCACTGATAAAGAACACACTCTCAGTCTCTGCCACTGACAAAGAACACACTTCCAGATCCCCTTCACAGATAAAAAACACACTGCCAGCTGTCTGTCACTGATAAAGAACACACTCCCAGCTTTCTGTCACTGATAAACAACACACTCACAGCTCCCCTTCAATGATAAAAAACTCTCTCGCAGCTCTCTGTCACTGATAAAGATAACACTCCAAACGCTCTGTCACGTGTAAAAAACACACTCCCAGCTCTCTGTCTCTGATAAAGAACACACTCCCAGTTCTCAGTCACTGAAAAAATACACACTCTCCGCTCTCTGTCACTGATAAAGAACACACTCCCAGCTCTCTGTCACTGATAAAGTACACACTCCCAGCTCTCTGTCACTGGTAAAGAACACACTCCCAGCTATCTGTCACTGATAAAGAATACACTCCCAGCTCTCTGTCACTGATAAAGAACACACTCTCAGTCTCTGTCACTGGTAAAGAACGCACTCCCAGCTCCCCTTCACTGATAAAAAACACTCTCCCAGCTGTCTGTCACTGATAAAGATTAGACTCCCAGCACTCTGTCACTGACAAAGAACACACTTCCATCTCTCTGTCACTGAGAAAGAATGCACTTCCATCTCTCTGCCACTGATAAAGAGCACACACCCACCCCTCTGTCACTGATAAAGTACACACTCCCAGCTCTCTGTCACTGGTAAAGAACATACACCCAGCTCTCAGCCACTGATAAAGAACACACTGCCAGCTCTCTGTCACTCATAAACAACACACTCACAGCTCTCTGTCACTGACAAAGAACACACTCCCAGCTCTCTGTCACTGATAAAGAACACACTCCCAGCTCCCCTTCACTGATAAAAAAACACTCTCCCAGCTGTCTGTCACTGGTAAAGAACTCACTCCCAGCTCTCTGTCACTGGTAAAAAACACAGTCCCAAATCTCAGTCACTGAAAAAATACACACACACTGCTCTCTGTCACTGATAAAGTACACACTCCCAGCAGTCTGTCACTCGGAAAGAACACACTCCCAGCTATCTGTCACTGGTAAAGAACACACTCCCAGCTCTCTGTCACTGATAAAGAACACACTCCCAGCTCTCTGTCACTGATAAAGAACACAGTCCCAGCTCTCAGTCACTGATAAAATAAACACTACCAGCTCTCTGTCACTGATAGAGAACACACTCTCAGTCTCTGTCACTTATAAAGAACACACTCCCAGCTCCCCTTCACTGATAAAAAACACTCTCCCAGCTCTCTGTCACTGATAAAGAACACACTCCCAAATCTCTGTAACTGATAAAGAACACACTCCCAGCTCTCTGTCACTGATAAAGAACACACTCCCAGCTCTCTGTCACTGATAAAGAACACGCTCCCAGCTTTCTGTCACTGATAAAGAACTCACTCCCAGCTCTCTGTCACTGATAAAGAACACACTCCCAGCTCTCTGTCACTGATAAAGAACACACTCCCAGGTCTCAGTCACTGAAAAAATACACACTACCTGCTCTCAGTCACTGATAAAGAACACACTTTCAGTATCTGTCACTTATAAAGAACACACTCCCAGCTCCCCTTCACTGATAAAAAAACACTCTCCCAGCTCTCTGTCACTGATAAAGATTACACTCCCAGCAGTCTGTCACTGAGAAAGAACACACTTCCATCTCTCTGTCACTGAGAGAGAAAACATTCCCAGCTCTCTGTCACTGATAAAAAAAACACTCTCCCACCTCTCTGTCACTGATAAAGATCACAGAACACAGTCCCTGTTCACAGTCACTGAAAATTACATATTTCCCGCTCTCTGTCACGGATAAAGAAAACATTCCCAGCACACTGTCACTGATAAAGAACACACTTCCAGCTCTCTGTCACTGAGAAATAACACACTCCCAGCTCTCTGTCACTGAGAAAGAACACACTGCCAGCTCTCTGTCACTGATAAAAAAAACAGTCTCCCAGCTCTCTGTCACTGATAAAGATTACACTCCCAGCACTCTGTCACTGAGAAAGAACACTCTTCCATCTCTCTATCACAGAGAAAGAAAACATTCCCAGCTCTCTGTCTCTGACAAAGAATACAGTCCCAGTTCTCAGTCACTGAATAAATACACATTCCCTGCTCTCTGTCACTGAGAAAGAAAACATTCCAAGCACACTGTCACTGGTAAAGAACACGCCCCCAGCTTTCTGTCACTGATAAAGAACACACTCCCAGGGCTCTGTCACTGATAAAGAACACACTCCCAGCTCTCTGTCACTGATAAAGAACACACTCCCAGCTCTCTGTCACTGCTAAAGAACACAGTCCCAGTTCTCAGTCACTGAAAAGATACACACTCACTGCTCTCTGTCACTGGTAAAGAACACACTCCCAGCTATCTGTCACTGATAAAGAACACACTCCCAGCTCTCTGTCACTGATAAAGAACACACTCCCAGCTCTCTGTCACTGATAAAGAACACAGTCCCAGCTCTCAGTCACTGATAAAATACACACTACCAGGGCTCTGTCACTGATAAAGAACATACTCCCAGCTCCCATTCACTGATAAAAAACATAGTCCCAGCTCTCAGTCACTGAAAAAATACACACTCCCAGCTCTCCGTCACTGATAAAGAACACACTCCCAGCTCCCCTTCACTGATAAAAAACACTCTCCCAGCTCTCTGTCACTGATAAAGATTACACTCCCAGCACTCTGTCACTGAGAAAGAACACACTTCCATCTCTCTGTCACTGAGAGAGAAAACATTCCCAGCTCTCTGTCACTGATAAAAAAACACGCTCCCACCTCTCTGTCACTGATAAAGAACACAGAACACAGTCCCGGTTCACAGTCACTGAAAATTGCACATTTCCTGCTCTCTATCACAGAGAAAGAAAACATTCCCAGCACTCTGTCTCTGACAAATACAGTCCCAGCTCTCTGTCACTGAAAAAATACACATTTCCTGCTCTCTGTCACAGAGAAAGAAAACATTTGCAGCACACTGTCACTGATAAAGAACACGCTCCCAACTTTCTGTCACCGATAAAGAACACACTCACAGCTCTCTGTCACCGATAAAGAACACACTCACAGCTCTCTGTCACTGGTAAAGAACACACTCCCAGCTCTCTGTCACTGATAAAGAACACAGTCCCAGCTCTCAGTCACTGATAAAATACACACTACCAGCTCTCTGTCACTGATAAAGAACACACTCTCAGTCTCTGTCACTTATAAAGAACACTCTCCCAGCTCCCCTTCACTGATAAAAAACACTCTCCCAGCTGTCTGTCACTGATAAAGATAACACTCCCAGCTTTCTGTCACTGATAAACAACACACTCACAGCTCCCCTTCACTGATAAAAAACACTCTCCCAGCTCTCTGTCACTGATAAAGATCACACTCCCAGCTCTCTGTCACGGGTAAACAACACACTCCGAGCTCTCTGTGTCTGATAAAGAACACACTCCCAGCAGTCTGTCACTGATAAAGAACACAGTCCCAGCTCTCAGTCACTGAAAAAATACACACTACCAGCTCTCTGTCACTGATAAAGAACACACTCTCAGTCTCTGTCACTTGTAAAGAACACACTCCCAGCTCCCCTTCACTGATAAAAAAACACTCTCCAAGCTCTCTGTCACTGATAAAGATTACACACCCAGCACTCTGTCACTGAGAAACAACACACTTCCATCTCTCTATCAAGGAGCAAGAAAACATTCCCAGCTCTCTGTCTCTAACAAAGAATACAGTCCCTGTTCTCAGTCACTGAAAAAATACACATTTCCTGCTCTCTGTCACAGAGAAAGAAAACATTCACAGCACACTGTCACTGATAAAGAATACGCTCCCAGCTTTCTGTCACTGATAAAGAACACACTCCCAGGGCTCTGTCACTGATAAAGAACACACTCCCAGCTCTCCGTCACTGATGAAGAACACAGACCCAGCGCTCTCTCACTGATAAAGATTACACCCCCAGCTCTCTGTCAATGATAAAGAACACACTCTCAGTCTCTGTCACTTATAAAGAACACACTCCCATTTCCCCTTCACTGATAAAAAACACTCTCCCAGCTCTCTGTCACTCATAAAGATAACACTCCCAGCTCTCTGTCACGGGTAAAGAACACACTCCGAGCTCTCTGTCTCTGATAAACAACACACTCTCAGCTCTCTTTAACTGATAAAAAACACTCTCCCAGCTCTCTGTCACTGATAAAGATAACACTCCCAGCTCTCTGTCACGGGTAAAGAACACACTCCGAGCTCTCTGTCTCTGATAAAGAACACACTCCCAACAGTCTGTCACTGAGAAAGAACACACTCCCAGCTCTCTGTCACTGATAAAGTACACACTCCCAGCTCTCTGTCACTGGTAAAGAACGCACTCCCAGCTATATGTCGCTGATAAAGAACACACTCCAGCTCTCCTTCACTGATATAAAACACTCTCCCAGCTGTCTGTCACTGATAAAGATAACACTCCCAGCTTTCTGTCACTGATAAACAACACACTCACAGCTCCCCTTCACTGATAAAAAACACTCTCCCAGCTCTCTGTCACTGAGAAAGAACACACTCCCAGCTCTCTGTCACTGGTAAAGAACACACTCCCAGCTTTCTGTCACTGATAAAGAACACACTCCCAGATCTCTGTCACTGATAAAATAAACACTCCCAGCTCTCTGTCACTGAGAAAGAACAAACTTCCATCTCTCTATCACAGAGAAAGCAAACATTCCCAGTTCTCTGTCTCTGACAAAGAACACAGTCCCAGTTCTCAGTCACTGAAAAAATACACATTTCCTGCTCTCTGTCACAGAGAAAGAAAACATTCGCAGCACACTGTCACTCATAAAGAACACACTCCCAGCTTTCTGTCACTGATAAAGAACACACTCCCAGGGCTCTGTCACCAATAAAGAACACACTCACAGCTCTCTGTCACTGATAAAGAACACAGACCAAGCGCTCGCACACTGATAAAGATTACACCCCCAGCTCTCTGTCACTGATAAAGAACACACTCTCAGTCTCTTTCACTTATAAAGAACACACTCCCATTTCCCCGTCACTGATAAAACACACTCTCCCAGCTCTCTGTCACTGATAAAGATAACACACCCAGCTTTCTATCACTGATAAACAACACACGCACAGCTCCACTTCACTGATAAAAACACTCTCCCAGCTCTCTGTCACTGAGAAAGATAACACTCCCAGCTCTCTGTCAATGGTAAAGAACACACTCCCAGCTCTCTGTCACTGGTAAAGAACACACTCCCAGCTATTTGTCACTGATAAAGAACACACTAACAGCTCACTGTCACTGATAAAGAACACACTCCCAGCTCTCTGTCACTGATAAAGAACACAGTCCCAGCTCTCATTCACTGATAAAATACACACTACCAGCTCTCTGTCACTGATAAAGAACGCATTCTCAGTCTCTGCCACTTACAAAGAACACACTTCCAGCTCCCCTTCACTGATAAAAAACACTCTCCCAGCTGTCTGTCACTGATAAAGATAACACTCCCAGCTTTCTGTCACTGATAAACAACACACTCACAGCTCCCCTTCGCTGAGAAAAAACACTCTCCCAGCTCTCTGTCACTGATAAAGATAACACTCCCAGCTCTCTGTCACGTGTAAAGAACACACTCCGAGCTCTCTGTCTCTGATAAAGAACACACAGACAGCAGTCTGTCACTGAGAAAGAACACACTCCCAGCTCTCTGTCACTGATAAAGTACACACTCCCAGCTCTCTGTCACTGATAAAGAACACACTACCAGCTCTCTGTCACTGGTAAAGAACACACTCCCAGCTATCTGTCACTGATAAAGAACACACTCCCAGCTCTCTGTCACTGATAAAGAACGCACTCCCAGCTCCCCTTCACTGATAAAAAACACTCTCCCAGCTGTCTGTAACTGATAAAGATTAGACTCCCAGCACTCTGTCACTGACAAAGAACACACTTCCATCTCACTGTCACTGAGAAAGAACGCACTTCCATCCCTCTGCCACTGATAAAGAGCACACACCCACCCCTCTGTCACTGATAAAGTACACACTCCCAGCTCTCTGTCACTGGTAAAGAACATACACCCACTCTCAGCCACTGATAAAGAACACACTGCCAGCTCTCTGTCACTCATAAACAACACACTCACAGCTCTCTGTCACTGGTAAAGAACACACTCCCAGCTATCTGTCAATGATAAAGAACACACTCCCAGCTCTCTGTCACTGATAAAGAACACAGTCCCAGCTCTCTGTCACTGATAAAATACACACTACCAGCTCTCTGTCACTGATAAAGAACACACTCTCAGTCTCTGTCACTGGTAAAGAACACACTCCCAGCTCTCTGTCACTGGTAAAAACACAGTCCCAGTTCTCTTTCACTGAAAAAATACACACTCACTGCTCTCTGTCACTGATAAAGTACACACTCCCAGCAGTCTGTCACTCGGAAAGAACACACTCCCAGCTATCTGTCACTGGTAAAGAACACACTCCCAGCTCTCTGTCACTGATAAAGAACACACTCCCAGCTCTCTGTCACTGATAAAGACCACAGTCCCAGCTCTCAGTCACTGATAAAATAAACACTACCAGCTCTCTGTCACTGATAAAGAACACACTCTCAGACTCTGTCACTTATAAAGAATACACTCCCAGCTCCCCTTCACTGATAAAAAACACTCTCCCAGCTCTCTGTCACTGATAAAGAACACACTCCCAAATCTCTGTAACTGATAAAGAACACACTCCCAGCTCTCTGTCACTGATAAAGAACACACTCCCAGCTCTCTGTCACTGATAAAGAACACGCTCCCAGCTTTCTGTCACTGATAAAGAACTCACTCCCAGCTCTCTGTCACTGATAAAGAACACACTCCCAGGGCTCTGTCACTGATAAAGAACTCACTCCCAGCTCTCTGTCACTGATAAAGAACACGCTCGCAGCTTTCTGTCACTGATAAAGAACATACTCCCAGGGCTCTGTCACTGATAAAGAACACACTCCCAGCTCTCTGTAACTGGTAAAAAAACACAGTCCCAGTTCTCAGTCACTGAAAAAATACACACTCTCTGCTCTCTGTCACTGATAAAGTACACACTCCCAGCAGTCTGTCACTCGTAAAGAACACACTCCCAGCTATCTGTCACTGGTAAAGAACACACTCCCAGCTCTCTGTCACTGGTAAAGAACACACTCCCAGCTCTCTGTCACTGATAAAGAACACAGTCCCAGCTCTCAGTCACTGATAAAATACACACTACCAGCTCTCTGTCACTGATAAAGAACACACTCTCAGTCTCTGTCACTTATAAAGAACACTCTCCCAGCTCCCCTTCACTGATAAAAAACACTCTCCCAGCTGTCTGTCACTGATAAAGATAACACTCCCAGCTTTCTGTCACTGATAAACAACACACTCACAGCTCCCCTTCACTGATAAAAAACACTCTCCCAGCTCTCTGTCACTGATAAAGATCACACTCCCAGCTCTCTGTCACGGGTAAACAACACACTCCGAGCTCTCTGTGTCTGATAAAGAACACACTCCCAGCAGTCTGTCACTGATAAAGAACACAGTCCCAGCTCTCAGTCACTGAAAAAATACACACTACCAGCTCTCTGTCACTGATAAAGAACACACTCTCAGTCTCTGTCACTTGTAAAGAACACACTCCCAGCTCCCCTTCACTGATAAAAAAACACTCTCCAAGCTCTCTGTCACTGATAAAGATTACACACCCAGCACTCTGTCACTGAGAAACAACACACTTCCATCTCTCTATCAAGGAGCAAGAAAACATTCCCAGCTCTCTGTCTCTAACAAAGAATACAGTCCCTGTTCTCAGTCACTGAAAAAATACACATTTCCTGCTCTCTGTCACAGAGAAAGAAAACATTCACAGCACACTGTCACTGATAAAGAATACGCTCCCAGCTTTCTGTCACTGATAAAGAACACACTCCCAGGGCTCTGTCACTGATAAAGAACACACTCCCAGCTCTCCGTCACTGATGAAGAACACAGACCCAGCGCTCTCTCACTGATAAAGATTACACCCCCAGCTCTCTGTCAATGATAAAGAACACACTCTCAGTCTCTGTCACTTATAAAGAACACACTCCCATTTCCCCTTCACTGATAAAAAACACTCTCCCAGCTCTCTGTCACTCATAAAGATAACACTCCCAGCTCTCTGTCACGGGTAAAGAACACACTCCGAGCTCTCTGTCTCTGATAAACAACACACTCTCAGCTCTCTTTAACTGATAAAAAACACTCTCCCAGCTCTCTGTCACTGATAAAGATAACACTCCCAGCTCTCTGTCACGGGTAAAGAACACACTCCGAGCTCTCTGTCTCTGATAAAGAACACACTCCCAACAGTCTGTCACTGAGAAAGAACACACTCCCAGCTCTCTGTCACTGATAAAGTACACACTCCCAGCTCTCTGTCACTGGTAAAGAACGCACTCCCAGCTATATGTCGCTGATAAAGAACACACTCCAGCTCTCCTTCACTGATATAAAACACTCTCCCAGCTGTCTGTCACTGATAAAGATAACACTCCCAGCTTTCTGTCACTGATAAACAACACACTCACAGCTCCCCTTCACTGATAAAAAACACTCTCCCAGCTCTCTGTCACTGAGAAAGAACACACTCCCAGCTCTCTGTCACTGGTAAAGAACACACTCCCAGCTTTCTGTCACTGATAAAGAACACACTCCCAGATCTCTGTCACTGATAAAATAAACACTCCCAGCTCTCTGTCACTGAGAAAGAACAAACTTCCATCTCTCTATCACAGAGAAAGCAAACATTCCCAGTTCTCTGTCTCTGACAAAGAACACAGTCCCAGTTCTCAGTCACTGAAAAAATACACATTTCCTGCTCTCTGTCACAGAGAAAGAAAACATTCGCAGCACACTGTCACTCATAAAGAACACACTCCCAGCTTTCTGTCACTGATAAAGAACACACTCCCAGGGCTCTGTCACCAATAAAGAACACACTCACAGCTCTCTGTCACTGATAAAGAACACAGACCAAGCGCTCGCACACTGATAAAGATTACACCCCCAGCTCTCTGTCACTGATAAAGAACACACTCTCAGTCTCTTTCACTTATAAAGAACACACTCCCATTTCCCCGTCACTGATAAAACACACTCTCCCAGCTCTCTGTCACTGATAAAGATAACACACCCAGCTTTCTATCACTGATAAACAACACACGCACAGCTCCACTTCACTGATAAAAACACTCTCCCAGCTCTCTGTCACTGAGAAAGATAACACTCCCAGCTCTCTGTCAATGGTAAAGAACACACTCCCAGCTCTCTGTCACTGGTAAAGAACACACTCCCAGCTATTTGTCACTGATAAAGAACACACTAACAGCTCACTGTCACTGATAAAGAACACACTCCCAGCTCTCTGTCACTGATAAAGAACACAGTCCCAGCTCTCATTCACTGATAAAATACACACTACCAGCTCTCTGTCACTGATAAAGAACGCATTCTCAGTCTCTGCCACTTACAAAGAACACACTTCCAGCTCCCCTTCACTGATAAAAAACACTCTCCCAGCTGTCTGTCACTGATAAAGATAACACTCCCAGCTTTCTGTCACTGATAAACAACACACTCACAGCTCCCCTTCGCTGAGAAAAAACACTCTCCCAGCTCTCTGTCACTGATAAAGATAACACTCCCAGCTCTCTGTCACGTGTAAAGAACACACTCCGAGCTCTCTGTCTCTGATAAAGAACACACAGACAGCAGTCTGTCACTGAGAAAGAACACACTCCCAGCTCTCTGTCACTGATAAAGTACACACTCCCAGCTCTCTGTCACTGATAAAGAACACACTACCAGCTCTCTGTCACTGGTAAAGAACACACTCCCAGCTATCTGTCACTGATAAAGAACACACTCCCAGCTCTCTGTCACTGATAAAGAACGCACTCCCAGCTCCCCTTCACTGATAAAAAACACTCTCCCAGCTGTCTGTAACTGATAAAGATTAGACTCCCAGCACTCTGTCACTGACAAAGAACACACTTCCATCTCACTGTCACTGAGAAAGAACGCACTTCCATCCCTCTGCCACTGATAAAGAGCACACACCCACCCCTCTGTCACTGATAAAGTACACACTCCCAGCTCTCTGTCACTGGTAAAGAACATACACCCACTCTCAGCCACTGATAAAGAACACACTGCCAGCTCTCTGTCACTCATAAACAACACACTCACAGCTCTCTGTCACTGGTAAAGAACACACTCCCAGCTATCTGTCAATGATAAAGAACACACTCCCAGCTCTCTGTCACTGATAAAGAACACAGTCCCAGCTCTCTGTCACTGATAAAATACACACTACCAGCTCTCTGTCACTGATAAAGAACACACTCTCAGTCTCTGTCACTGGTAAAGAACACACTCCCAGCTCTCTGTCACTGGTAAAAACACAGTCCCAGTTCTCTTTCACTGAAAAAATACACACTCACTGCTCTCTGTCACTGATAAAGTACACACTCCCAGCAGTCTGTCACTCGGAAAGAACACACTCCCAGCTATCTGTCACTGGTAAAGAACACACTCCCAGCTCTCTGTCACTGATAAAGAACACACTCCCAGCTCTCTGTCACTGATAAAGAACACAGTCCCAGCTCTCAGTCACTGATAAAATAAACACTACCAGCTCTCTGTCACTGATAAAGAACACACTCTCAGACTCTGTCACTTATAAAGAATACACTCCCAGCTCCCCTTCACTGATAAAAAACACTCTCCCAGCTCTCTGTCACTGATAAAGAACACACTCCCAAATCTCTGTAACTGATAAAGAACACACTCCCAGCTCTCTGTCACTGATAAAGAACACACTCCCAGCTCTCTGTCACTGATAAAGAACACGCTCCCAGCTTTCTGTCACTGATAAAGAACTCACTCCCAGCTCTCTGTCACTGATAAAGAACACACTCCCAGGGCTCTGTCACTGATAAAGAACTCACTCCCAGCTCTCTGTCACTGATAAAGAACACGCTCGCAGCTTTCTGTCACTGATAAAGAACATACTCCCAGGGCTCTGTCACTGATAAAGAACACACTCCCAGCTCTCTGTAACTGGTAAAAAAACACAGTCCCAGTTCTCAGTCACTGAAAAAATACACACTCTCTGCTCTCTGTCACTGATAAAGTACACACTCCCAGCAGTCTGTCACTCGTAAAGAACACACTCCCAGCTATCTGTCACTGGTAAAGAACACACTCCCAGCTCTCTGTCACTGGTAAAGAACACACTCCCAGCTCTCTGTCACTGATAAAGAACACAGTCCCAGCTCTCAGTCACTGATAAAATACACACTACCAGCTCTCTGTCACTGATAAAGAACACACTCTCAGTCTCTGTCACTTATAAAGAACACTCTCCCAGCTCCCCTTCACTGATAAAAAACACTCTCCCAGCTGTCTGTCACTGATAAAGATAACACTCCCAGCTTTCTGTCACTGATAAACAACACACTCACAGCTCCCCTTCACTGATAAAAAACACTCTCCCAGCTCTCTGTCACTGATAAAGATCACACTCCCAGCTCTCTGTCACGGGTAAACAACACACTCCGAGCTCTCTGTGTCTGATAAAGAACACACTCCCAGCAGTCTGTCACTGATAAAGAACACAGTCCCAGCTCTCAGTCACTGAAAAAATACACACTACCAGCTCTCTGACACTGATAAAGAACACACTCTCAGTCTCTGCCACGTATAAAGAACACACTTCCAGCTCCCCTTCACTGATAAAAAACACTCTCCCAGCTGTCTGTCACTGATAAAGATAACACTCCCAGCTTTCTGTCACTGATAAACAACACACTCACAGCTCCCCTTCGCTGAGAAAAAACACTCTCCCAGCTCTCTGTCACTGATAAAGATAACACTCCCAGCTCTCTGTCACGTGTAAAGAACACACTCCGAGCTCTCTGTCTCTGATAAAGAACACACTGACAGCAGTCTGTCACTGAGAAAGAACACACTCCCAGCTCTCTGTCACTGATAACGTACACACTCCCAGCTCTCTGTCACTGATAAAGAACACACTCCCAGCTCTCTGTCACTGGTAAAGAACACACTCCCAGCTATCTGTCACTGATAAAGAACACACTCCCAGCTCTCTGTCACTGATAAAGAACGCACTCCCAGCTCCCCTTCATTGATAAAAAAACACTCTCCCAGCTGTCTGTCACTGATAAAGATTAGACTCCCAGCACTCTGTCACTGACAAAGAACACACTTCCATCTCACTGTCACTGAGAAAGAACGCACTTCCATCCCTCTGCCACTGATAAAGAGCACACACCCACCCCTCTGTCACTGATAAAGTACACACTCCCAGCTCTCTGTCACTGGTAAAGAACATACACCCACTCTCAGCCACTGATAAAGAACACACTGCCAGCTCTCTGTCACTCATAAACAACACACTCACAGCTCTCTGTCACTGGTAAAGAACACACTCCCAGCTATCTGTCAATGATAAAGAACACACTCCCAGCTCTCTGTCACTGATAAAGAACACAGTCCCAGCTCTCTGTCACTGATAAAATACACACTACCAGCTCTCTGTCACTGATAAAGAACACACTCTCAGTCTCTGTCACTGGTAAAGAACACACTCCCAGCTCTCTGTCACTGGTAAAAACACAGTCCCAGTTCTCTTTCACTGAAAAAATACACACTCACTGCTCTCTGTCACTGATAAAGTACACACTCCCAGCAGTCTGTCACTCGGAAAGAACACACTCCCAGCTATCTGTCACTGGTAAAGAACACACTCCCAGCTCTCTGTCACTGATAAAGAACACACTCCCAGCTCTCTGTCACTGATAAAGAAAACAGTCCCAGCTTTCAGTCACTGATAAAATAAACACTACCAGCTCTCTGTCACTGATAAAGAACACACTCTCAGACTCTGTCACTTATAAAGAATACACTCCCAGCTCCCCTTCACTGATAAAAAACACTCTCCCAGCTCTCTGTCACTGATAAAGAACACACTCCCAAATCTCTGTAACTGATAAAGAACACACTCCCAGCTCTCTGTCACTGATAAAGAACACACTCCCAGCTCTCTGTCACTGATAAAGAACACGCTCCCAGCTTTCTGTCACTGATAAAGAACTCACTCCCAGCTCTCTGTCACTGATAAAGAACACACTCCCAGGGCTCTGTCACTGATAAAGAACTCACTCCCAGCTCTCTGTCACTGATAAAGAACACGCTCGCAGCTTTCTGTCACTGATAAAGAACATACTCCCAGGGCTCTGTCACTGATAAAGAACACACTCCCAGCTCTCTGTCACTGGTAAAAAACACAGTCCCAGTTCTCAGTCACTGAAAAAATACACACTCTCTGCTCTCTGTCACTGATAAAGTACACACTCCCAGCAGTCTGTCACTCGTAAAGAACACACTCCCAGCTATCTGTCACTGGTAAAGAACACACTCCCAGCTCTCTGTCACTGGTAAAGAACACACTCCCAGCTCTCTGTCACTGATAAAGAACACAGTCCCAGCTCTCAGTCACTGATAAAATACACACTACCAGCTCTCTGTCACTGATAAAGAACACACTCTCAGTCTCTGTCACTTATAAAGAACACTCTCCCAGCTCCCCTTCACTGATAAAAAACACTCTCCCAGCTGTCTGTCACTGATAAAGATAACACTCCCAGCTTTCTGTCACTGATAAACAACACACTCACAGCTCCCCTTCACTGATAAAAAACACTCTCCCAGCTCTCTGTCACTGATAAAGATCACACTCCCAGCTCTCTGTCACGGGTAAACAACACACTCCGAGCTCTCTGTGTCTGATAAAGAACACACTCCCAGCAGTCTGTCACTGATAAAGAACACAGTCCCAGCTCTCAGTCACTGAAAAAATACACACTACCAGCTCTCTGTCACTGATAAAGAACACACTCTCAGTCTCTGTCACTTGTAAAGAACACACTCCCAGCTCCCCTTCACCAATAAAAAAACACTCTCCAAGCTCTCTGTCACTGATAAAGATTACACACCCAGCACTCTGTCACTGAGAAACAACACACTTCCATCTCTCTATCACGGAGAAAGAAAACATTCCCAGCTCTCTGTCTCTAACAAAGAATACAGTCCCTGTTCTCAGTCACTGAAAAACTACACATTTCCTGCTCTCTGTCACAGAGAAAGAAAACATTCACAGCACACTGTCACTGATAAAGAATACGCTCCCAGCTTTCTGTCACTGATAAAGAACACACTCCCAGGGCTCTGTCACTGATAAAGAACACACTCCCAGCTCTCCGTCACTGATGAAGAACACAGACCCAGCGCTCTCTCACTGATAAAGATTACACCCCCAGCTCTCTGTCAATGATAAAGAACACACTCTCAGTCTCTGTCACTTATAAAGAACACACTCCCATTTCCCCTTCACTGATAAAAAACACTCTCCCAGCTCTCTGTCACTCATAAAGATAACACTCCCAGCTCTCTGTCACGGGTAAAGAACACACTCCGAGCTCTCTGTCTCTGATAAACAACACACTCTCAGCTCTCTTTAACTGATAAAAAACACTCTCCCAGCTCTCTGTCACTGATAAAGATAACACTCCCAGCTCTCTGTCACGGGTAAAGAACACACTCCGAGCTCTCTGTCTCTGATAAAGAACACACTCCCAACAGTCTGTCACTGAGAAAGAACACACTCCCAGCTCTCTGTCACTGATAAAGTACACACTCCCAGCTCTCTGTCACTGGTAAAGAACGCACTCCCAGCTATATGTCGCTGATAAAGAACACACTCCCAGCTCTCCTTCACTGATAAAAAACACTCTCCCAGCTGTCTGTCACTGATAAAGATAACACTCCCAGCTTTCTGTCACTGATAAACAACACACTCACAGCTCCCCTTCACTGATAAAAAACACTCTCCCAGCTCTCTGTCACTGAGAAAGAACACACTCCCAGCTCTCTGTCACTGGTAAAGAACACACTCCCAGCTCTCTGTCACTGGTAAAGAACACACTCCCAGCTCTCTGTCACTGATAAAGAACACAGTCCCAGCTCTCAGTCACTGATAAAATACACACTACCAGCTCTCTGTCACTGATAAAGAACACACTCTCAGTCTCTGTCACTTATAAAGAACACTCTCCCAGCTCCCCTTCACTGATAAAAAACACTCTCCCAGCTGTCTGTCACTGATAAAGATAATACTCCCAGCTTTCTGTCACTGATAAACAACACACTCACAGCTCCCCTTCACTGATAAAAAACACTCTCCCAGCTCTCTGTCACTGATAAAGATCACACTCCCAGCTCTCTGTCACGGGTAAACAACACACTCCGAGCTCTCTGTATCTGATAAAGAACACACTCCCAGCAGTCTGTCACTGATAAAGAACACAGTCCCAGCTCTCAGTCACTGAAAAAATACACACTACCAGCTCTCTGTCACTGATAAAGAACACACTCTCAGTCTCTGTCACTTGTAAAGAACACACTCCCAGCTCCCCTTCACTGATAAAAAAACACTCTCCAAGCTCTCTGTCACTGATAAAGATTACACACCCAGCACTCTGTCACTGAGAAACAACACACTTCCATCTCTCTATCAAGGAGCAAGAAAACATTCCCAGCTCTCTGTCTCTAACAAAGAATACAGTCCCTGTTCTCAGTCACTGAAAAAATACACATTTCCTGCTCTCTGTCACAGAGAAAGAAAACATTCACAGCACACTGTCACTGATAAAGAATACGCTCCCAGCTTTCTGTCACTGATAAATAACACACTCCCAGGGCTCTGTCACTGATAAAGAACACACTCCCAGCTCTCCGTCACTGATGAAGAACACAGACCCAGCGCTCTCTCACTGATAAAGATTACACCCCCAGCTCTCTGTCAATGATAAAGAACACACTCTCAGTCTCTGTCACTTATAAAGAACACACTCCCATTTCCCCTTCACTGATAAAAAACACTCTCCCAGCTCTCTGTCACTCATAAAGATAACACTCCCAGCTCTCTGTCACGGGTAAAGAACACACTCCGAGCTCTCTGTCTCTGATAAACAACACACTCACAGCTCTCTTTAACTGATAAAAAACACTCTCCCAGCTCTCTGTCACTGATAAAGATCACACTCCCAGCTCTCTGTCACGGGTAAACAACACACTCCGAGCTCTCTGTGTCTGATAAAGAACACACTCCCAGCAGTCTGTCACTGATAAAGAACACAGTCCCAGCTCTCAGTCACTGAAAAAATACACACTACCAGCTCTCTGTCACTGATAAAGAACACACTCTCAGTCTCTGTCACTTGTAAAGAACACACTCCCAGCTCCCCTTCACTGATAAAAAAACACTCTCCAAGCTCTCTGTCACTGATAAAGATTACACACCCAGCACTCTGTCACTGAGAAACAACACACTTCCATCTCTCTATCACGGAGAAAGAAAACATTCCCAGCTCTCTGTCTCTAACAAAGAATACAGTCCCTGTTCTCAGTCACTGAAAAAATGCACATTTCCTGCTCTCTGTCACAGAGAAAGAAAACATTCACAGCACACTGTCACTGATAAAGAACACACTCCCAGGGCTCTGTCACTGATAAAGAACACACTCCCAGCTCTCTGTCACTGATGAAGAACACAGACCCAGCGCTCTCTCACTGATAAAGATTACACCCCCAGCTCTCTGTCAATGATAAAGAACACACTCTCAGTCTCTGTCACTTATAAAGAACACACTCCCATTTCCCCTTCTCTGATAAAAAACACTCTCCCAGCTCTCTGTCACTCATAAAGATAACACTCCCAGCTCTCTGTCACGGGTAAAGAACACACTCCGAGCTCTCTGTCGCTGATAAACAACACACTCTCAGCTCTCTTTAACTGATAAAAAACACTCTCCCAGCTCTCTGTCACTGACAAAGATAACACTCCCAGCTCTCTGTCACGGGTAAAGAACACACTCCGAGCTCTCTGTCTCTGATAAAGAACACACTCCCAACAGTCTGTCACTGAGAAAGAACACACTCCCAGCTCTCTGTCACTGATAAAGTACACACTCCCAGCTTTCTGTCACTGATAAAGAACACACTCCCAGCTCTCTGTCACTGATAAAATAAACACTCCCAGCTCTCTGTCACTGAGAAAGAACAAACTTCCATCTCTCTATCACAGAGAAAGCAAACATTCCCAGTTCTCTGTCTCTGACAAAGAACACAGTCCCAGTTCTCAGTCATTGAAAAAATACACATTTCCTGCTCTCTGTCACAGAGAAAGAAAACATTCGCAGCACACTGTCACTCATAAAGAACACACTCCCAGCTGTCTGTCACTGATAAAGATAACACTCCCAGCTTTCTGTCACTGATAAACAACACACTCACAGCTCCCCTTCGCTGAGAAAAAACACTCTCCCAGCTCTCTGTCACTGATAAAGATAACACTCCCAGCTCTCTGTCACGTGTAAAGAACACACTCCGAGCTCTCTGTCTCTGATAAAGAACACACTGACAGCAGTCTGTCACTGAGAAAGAACACACTCCCAGCTCTCTGTCACTGATAAAGTACACACTCCCAGCTCTCTGTCACTGATAAGGAACACACTCCCAGCTCTCTGTCACTGGTAAAGAACACACTCCCAGCTATCTGTCACTGATAAAGAACACACTCCCAGCTCTCTGTTACTGATAAAGAACACACTCTCAGTCTCTGTCACTGATAAAGAACGCACTCCCAGCTCCCCTTCACTGATAAAAAACACTCTCCCAGCTGTCTGTCACTGATAAAGATTAGACTCCCAGCACTCTGTCACTGACAAAGAACACACTTCCATCTCACTGTCACTGAGAAAGAACGCACTTCCATCCCTCTGCCACTGATAAAGAGCACACACCCACCCCTCTGTCACTGATAAAGTACACACTCCCAGCTCTCTGTCACTGGTAAAGAACATACACCCACTCTCAGCCACTGATAAAGAACACACTGCCAGCTCTCTGTCACTCATAAACAACACACTCACAGCTCTCTGTCACTGGTAAAGAACACACTCCCAGCTATCTGTCAATGATAAAGAACACACTCCCAGCTCTCCTTCACTGATAAAAAACACTCTCCCAGCTGTCTGTCACTGATAAAGATAACACTCCCAGCTTTCTGTCACTGATAAACAACACACTCACAGCGCCCCTTCACTGATAAAAAACACTCTCCCAGCTCTCTGTCACTGAGAAAGAACACACTCCCAGCTCTCTGTCACTGGTAAAGAACACACTCCCAGCTTTCTGTCACTGATAAAGAACACACTCCCAGCTCTCTGTCACTGATAAAATAAACACTCCCAGCTCTCTGTCACTGAGAATGAACAAACTTCCATCTCTCTATCACAGAGAAAGCAAACATTCCCAGTTCTCTGTCTCTGACAAAGAACACAGTCCCAGTTCTCAGTCACTGAAAAAATACACATTTCCTGCTCTCTGTCACAGAGAAAGAAAACATTCGCAGCACACTGTCACTCATAAAGAACACACTCCCAGCTTTCTGTCACTGATAAAGAACACACTCCCAGGGCTCTGTCACCAATAAAGAACACACTCACAGCTCTCTGTCACTGATAAAGAACACAGACCCAGCGCTCTCACACTGATAAAGATTACACCCCCAGCTCTCTGTCACTGATAAAGAACACACTCTCAGTCTCTGTCACTTATAAAGAACACACTCCCATTTCCCCGTCACTGATAAAACACACTCTCCCAGCTCTCTGTCACTGATAAAGATAACACACCCAGCTTTCTGTCACTGATAAACAACACACGCACAGCTCCACTTCACTGATAAAAACACTCTCCCAGCTCTCTGTCACTGAGAAAGATAACACTCCCAGCTCTCTGTCAATGGTAAAGAACACACTCCCAGCTCTCTGTCACTGGTAACGAACACACTCCCAGCTATTTGTCACTGATAAAGAACACACTAACAGCTCACTGTCACTGATAAAGACCACACTCCCAGCTCTCTGTCACTGATAAAGAACACAGTCCCAGCTCTCATTCACTGATAAAATACACACTACCAGCTCTCTGTCACTGATAAAGAACGCATTCTCAGTCTCTGCCACTTATAAAGAACACACTTCCAGCTCCCCTTCACTGATAAAAAACACTCTCCCAGCTGTCTGTCACTGATAAAGATAACACTCCCAGCTTTCTGTCACTGATAAACAACACACTCACAGCTCCCCTTCGCTGAGAAAAAACACTCTCCCAGCTCTCTGTCACTGATAAAGATAACACTCCCAGCTCTCTGTCACGTGTAAAGAACACACTCCGAGCTCTCTGTCTCTGATAAAGAACACACTGACAGCAGTCTGTCACTGAGAAAGAACACACTCCCAGCTCTCTGTCACTGATAAAGTACACACTCCCAGCTCTCTGTCACTGATAAAGAACACACTCCCAGCTCTCTGTCACTGGTAAAGAACACACTCCCAGCTATCTGTCACTGATAAAGAACACACTCCCAGCTCTCTGTCACTGATAAAGAACACACTCTCAGTCTCTGTCACTGATAAAGAACGCACTCCCAGCTCCCCTTCACTGATAAAAAACACTCTCCCAGC
Organism: Chiloscyllium plagiosum; assembly: GCF_037043375.1. Classification (NCBI taxonomy): domain Eukaryota; kingdom Metazoa; phylum Chordata; class Chondrichthyes; order Orectolobiformes; family Hemiscylliidae; genus Chiloscyllium; species Chiloscyllium plagiosum. Next base: position 25,052,716 of record NW_028270158.1, on the reverse strand, counting down.
TGTCTGTCACTGATAAAGATTAGACTCCCAGCACTCTGTCACTGACAAAGAACACACTTCCATCTCACTGTCACTGAGAAAGAACGCACTTCCATCCCTCTGCCACTGATAAAGAGCACACACCCACCCCTCTGTCACTGATAAAGTACACACTCCCAGCTCTCTGTCACTGGTAAAGAACATACACCCACTCTCAGCCACTGATAAAGAACACACTGCCAGCTCTCTGTCACTCATAAACAACACACTCACAGCTCTCTGTCACTGGTAAAGAACACACTCCCAGCTATCTGTCAATGATGAAGAACACACTCCCAGCTCTCTGTCACTGATAAAGAACACAGTCCCAGCTCTCTGTCACTGATAAAATACACACTACCAGCTCTCTGTCACTGATAAAGAACACACTCTCAGTCTCTGTCACTGGTAAAGAACACACTCCCAGCTCTCTGTCACTGGTAAAAACACAGTCCCAGTTCTCTGTCACTGAAAAAATACACACTCACTGCTCTCTGTCACTGATAAAGTACACACTCCCAGCAGTCTGTCACTCGGAAAGAACACACTCCCAGCTATCTGTCACTGGTAAAGAACACACTCCCAGCTCTCTGTCACTGATAAAGAACACACTCCCAGCTCTCTGTCACTGATAAAGAACACAGTCCCAGCTCTCAGTCACTGATAAAATAAACACTACCAGCTCTCTGTCACTGATAAAGAACACACTCTCAGACTCTGTCACTTATAAAGAATACACTCCCAGCTCCCCTTCACTGATAAAAAACACTCTCCCAGCTCTCTGTCACTGATAAAGAACACACTCCCAAATCTCTGTAACTGATAAAGAACACACTCCCAGCTCTCTGTCACTGATAAAGAACACACTCCCAGCTCTCTGTCACTGATAAAGAACACGCTCCCAGCTTTCTGTCACTGATAAAGAACTCACTCCCAGCTCTCTGTCACTGATAAAGAACACACTCCCAGGGCTCTGTCACTGATAAAGAACTCACTCCCAGCTCTCTGTCACTGATAAAGAACACGCTCGCAGCTTTCTGTCACTGATAAAGAACATACTCCCAGGGCTCTGTCACTGATAAAGAACACACTCCCAGCTCTCTGTCACTGATAAAGAACACGCTCCCAGGTCTCAGTCACTGAAAAAATACACACTACCAGCTCTCAGTCACTGATAAAGAACACACTTTCAGTATCTGTCACTTATAAAGAACACACTCCCAGCTCCCCTTCACTGATAAAAAAACACTCTCCCAGCTCTCTGTCACTGATAAAGATTACACACCCAGCAGTCTGTCACTGAGAAAGAACACACTTCCATCTCTCTGTCACTGAGAGAGAAAACATTCCCAGCTCTCTGTCACTGATAAAAAAAACAATCTCCCACCTCTCTGTCACTGATAAAGATCACAGAACACAGTCCCGGTTCACAGTCACTGAAAATTACACATTTCCCGCTCTCTGTCACGGATAAAGAAAACATTCCCAGCACACTGTCACTGATAAAGAACACACTTGCAGCTCTCTGTCACTGAGAAATAACACACTCCCAGCTCTCTGTCACTGAGAAAGAACACACTGCCAGCTCTCTGTCACTGAGAAAGAACACACTGCCAGCTCTCTGTCACTGATAAAAAAACACTCTCCCAGCTCTCTGTCACTGATAAAGATTACACTCCCAGCACTCTGTCACTGAGAAAGAACACTCTTTCATCTCTCTATAGCAGAGAAAGAAAACATTCCCAGCTCTCTGTCTCTGACAAAGAATACAGTCCCAGTTCTCAGTCACTGAAAAAATACACATTCCCTGCTCTCTGTCACTGAGAAAGAACACACTGACAGCAGTCTGTCACTGAGAAAGAACACACTCCCAGCTCTCTGTCACTGATAAAGTACACACTCCCAGCTCTCTGTCACTGATAAAGAACACACTCCCAGCTCTCTGTCACTGGTAAAGAACACACTCCCAGCTATCTGTCACTGATAAAGAACACACTCCCAGCTCTCTGTCACTGATAAAGTACACACTCCCAGCTCTCTGTCACTGGTAAAGAACATACACCCACTCTCAGCCACTGATAAAGAACACACTGCAAGCTCTCTGTCACTCATAAACAACACACTCACAGCTCTCTGTCACTGGTAAAGAACACACTCCCAGCTATCTGTCAATGATAAAGAACACACTCCCAGCTCTCTGTCACTGATAAAGAACACAGTCCCAGCTCTCTGTCACTGATAAAATACACACTACCAGCTCTCTGTCACTGATAAAGAACACACTCTCAGTCTCTGTCACTGGTAAAGAACACACTCCCAGCTCTCTGTCACTGGTAAAAACACAGTCCCAGTTCTCTGTCACTGAAAAAATACACACTCACTGCTCTCTGTCACTGATAAAGTACACACTCCCAGCAGTCTGTCACTCAGAAAGAACACACTCCCAGCTATCTGTCACTGGTAAAGAACACACTCCCAGCTCTCTGTCACTGATAAAGAACACACTCCCAGCTCTCAGTCACTGATAAAATAAACACTACCAGCTCTCTGTCACTGATAAAGAACACAGTCCCAGCTCTCAGTCACTGATAAAATAAACACTACCAGCTCTCTGTCACTGATAAAGAACACACTCTCAGACTCTGTCACTTATAAAGAATACACTCCCAGCTCCCCTTCACTGATAAAAAACACTCTCCCAGCTCTCTGTCACTGATAAAGAACACACTCCCAAATCTCTGTAACTGATAAAGAACACACTCCCAGCTCTCTGTCACTGATAAAGAACACACTCCCAGCTCTCTGTCACTGATAAAGAACACGCTCCCAGCTTTCTGTCACTGATAAAGAACTCACTCCCAGCTCTCTGTCACTGATAAAGAACACACTCCCAGGGCTCTGTCACTGATAAAGATTACACACCCAGCAGTCTGTCACTGAGAAAGAACACACTTCCATCTCTCTGTCACTGAGAGAGAAAACATTCCCAGCTCTCTGTCACTGATAAAAAAAACAATCTCCCACCTCTCTGTCACTGATAAAGATCACAGAACACAGTCCCGGTTCACAGTCACTGAAAATTACACATTTCCCGCTCTCTGTCACGGATAAAGAAAACATTCCCAGCACACTGTCACTGATAAAGAACACACTTGCAGCTCTCTGTCACTGAGAAATAACACACTCCCAGCTCTCTGTCACTGAGAAAGAACACACTGCCAGCTCTCTGTCACTGATAAAAAAACACTCTCCCAGCTCTCTGTCACTGATAAAGATTACACTCCAGGCACTCTGTCACTGAGAAAGAACACTCTTTCATCTCTCTATAGCAGAGAAAGAAAACATTCCCAGCTCTCTGTCTCTGACAAAGAATACAGTCCCAGTTCTCAGTCACTGGAAAAGAACACGCCCCCAGCTCTCTGTCACTGATAAAGAACACACTTCCAGGGCTCTGTCACTGATAAAGAACACACTCCCAGCTCTCTGTCACTGATAAAGAACACACTCCCAGCTCTCTGTCACTGCTAAAGAACACAGTCCCATGTATCTGTCACTGATAAAGAACACAGTCCCAGCTCTCAGTCACTGATAAAATACACACTACCAGCTCTCTGTCACTGATACAGAACATACTCCCAGCTCCCATTCACTGATAAAAAACATAGTCCCAGCTCTCAGTCACTGAAAACATACACACTCCCAGCTCTCTGTCACTGAGAAAGAACACTCACCTTGCTACCTGTCACTGATAAAGAACACAGTCCCAGCTCTCAGTCACTGATAATGAACACACTCCCAGCTCTCTGTCACTGCTAAAGAACACACTCCCAGCTCACTGTCACTTATACAGAACACACTCCCAGCTCTCTATCACTGATAAAGAACACACTCACAGCTCCCTAACACTAATAAAGAACACAGTCGCAGATCACTGTTGCTGATAAAGAACACACACTCAGATCTCGGTCACTAATAAAGAATACTCTCCCAATGTCTCTGCCAATGATAAAGAACACTCTTCTCGATCTCCGAAGCTGATGAAGGACACGCTCCCACCTATCTGTCACTGATAAGTAACACACTCCCAGCTCTCTGTCACAGACAAAGAACACACTCACAGCTCCCTAAGACTAATAAAGAACACAGTCGCAGCTCGCTGTTGCTGACAAAGAACACACACTCAGATCCCTGCCACTAATAAAGAACACACTGACAGCTAACTGTCACTGATAAAATACACACTCCCAGCTCTCTGTCACTGATAAAGAACACATTCCCAGCTCTCAGTCACTCATAAAGAACACTCACCCTGCTACCTGTCACTGATAAAGAACACACTCCCAGCTCTCTGTCACTGATAAAGAACACAGTCCCAGCTCTCTGTCACTGATAAAGATAATATGCCCAGCTCTCTGTCACGGGTAAAGAACACACTCCCAGCTCTCTGTCACTGATAAAGATCACACTCCCAGCTCTCTGTCACTGATAAAGAACACACTCCCAGCTTTCTGTCACTGATAAAGAACACACTCCCAGCTCTCTGTCACTGATAAAGATCACACTCCCAGCTCTCTGTCACTGATAAAGAACATAGTCCCAGCTCTCAGTCACTGATAAAAAACACACTCCCAGCTTTCTGTCACTGATAAAGAACACACTCCCAGCTCTCTGTCACTAATAAAGAAGACACTCCCAGCTCTCTGTCACTGATAAAGAACACACTCCCAGCTCTCTGTCACTGATAAAGAACACTCACCCTGCTACCTGTCACTGATAAAGAACACACTTCCAGCTCTCAGTCACTGATAAAGTACACACTCCCAGCTCTCTGTCACTGATAAAGAACACATTCGCAGCTCTCAGTCACTGATAAAGAACACTCACCCTGCTAACGGTCACTGATAAAGTACACACTCCCAGCTCTCTATCACTGATAAAGAACACACTCCCAGCTCTCTGTCACTGATAAAGAACACATTCCCAGCACTCTGTCACTGATAAAGATAACATGCCCAGCTCTCTGTCACGGGTAAAGAACACACTCCCAGCACTGTGTCACTGCTGAAGAACACTCTCCCAGCTCTCTGTCACTGATAAAGAACACACTCCCAGCTCTCTGTCACTGATAAAGAACACACTCCCAGCTCTCTGTCATTGATAAAGAACACAGTCCCAGCTCTCTGTCACTGATAAAGATAACATGCCCAGCTCTCTGTTACGGGTAAAGAACACACTCCCAGCACTGTGTCACTGCTGAAGAACACTCTCCCAGCTCTCTGTCACTTATAAAGAACACACTCCCAGCTCTCTGTCACTGATAAAGAACACACTCCCAGCTCTCTGTCACTGATAAAGAACACAGTCCCAGCTCTCTGTCACTGATAAAGGACATAGTCCCAGCTCTCAGTCACTGATAAAGAACACACTCCCAGCTTTATGTCACTGATAAAGAACATAGTCCCAGCTCTCAGTCACTGATAAAGAACACTCACCCTGTTAACTGTCACTGATAAAGAACACACTCCCAGCTCTCTGTCACTAATAAAGAAGGCACTCCCAGCTCTCTGTCACTGATAAAGAACACACTCCCAGCTCTCTGTCACTGATAAAGAACACACTCCCAGCTTTCTGTCACTGATAAAGAACACACTCCCAGCTCTCTGTCACTGATAAAGAAAACACTCCCAGCTCTCTGTCACTGATAAAGAACACAGTCCCAGCTCTCAGTCACTGATAAAGAACACACTCCCAGCTTTCTGTCACTGCTAAAGAACACATTCCCAGCTCTCAGTCACTGATAAAGAACACTCACCCTGTTAACTGTCACGGATAAAGAACGCAGTCCCAGCTCTCTCTCACTGATAAAGAACAAACTCCCACCTCTCTGTCACTGATAAAGAACACATTCCCAGCTCTCGGTCACTGATAAAGAACACATTCCCAGCTCTCGGTCACTGATAAAGAACACTCACCCTGTTAACTGTCACTGATAAAGTACACACTCCCAGCTCTCTGTCACTGATAAATAACGCACTCCCAGCTCTCTGTCACTGTTAAAGAACAAACTCCCAGCTCTCTGTCACTGATAAAGAACACATTCCCAGCTCTCTGTCACTGATAATGAACACACTCCCAGCTCTCTGTCACTGATAAAGAACACATTCCCAGCTCTCTGTCACTGATAAAGAACACACTCTCAGTCTCTGTCACTTATAAAGAACACACTCCAAGCTCCCCTTCACTGATACAAGAACACACTTCTATCTCTCTGTCGCTGAGAAAGAAAACATTCCCTGCTCTCTGTCTCTGACAAAGAACACAGTCCCGGTTCTCAGTCACTGAAAATTACACATTCCCTGCTCTCTGTCACTGAGAAAGAACACATTCCCAGCACTCTCTCACTGATAAAGAGCACATTCCCAGGTCTCTGTCACTGATAAACAAAACACTCTAAATTTCAGTCACTTATAAAGCACACACTCCCAGCTCCCCTTCACTGAAAAAAAAAACACTCTCCCTGCTCTCTGTCACTGATAACGATAACACTCCCAGCACTCTGTCACTGAGAAAGAACACACTTCCATCTCTCTGTCGCTGAGAAAGAAAACATTCCCAGATCTCTGTCTCTGACAAAGAACACAGGCCCTGTTCTCTGTCACTGATAAAATACACACTCCCTGCTCTCTGTCACTGATAAAGAACAAACTCACAGCTCTCTGTCACTGATAAAGAACAAACTCCCAGCTCTCTGTCACTGAAATAGAACACACTCCCAGCTCTCTGTCACGAATAAAGAACACACTCACAGCTCTCTGTCACTGATAAAGGACAAACTCCCAGCTCTCTGTCACTGATAAAGAACACATTCCCAGCTCTCAGTCACTAATAAACAACACACTCCCAGCTCTCTGGCACTGATAAAGAACACATTTCCAGCTCGATCTCACTGATAAAGAACACTCACCCTGCTACCAGTCACAGATTAAGTACACACTCCCAGCTCTCAGTCACTGATAAAGAACACACTCCCAGCTCTCTGTCACTGATAAACAACACGTGCCCAGCTCTATGTCACTGATAAAGAACACTCACACTGTTAACTGTCACTGATAAGGAAGAAACTCCCAGCTCTCTGTCACTGATAAAGAACACAGTCCCAGCTCTGTGTCACTGATAAAGAACACTCACCCTGCTACCTGTCGCTGATAAAGAACAAACTCCCAGCTCTCTGTCACTGATAAAGAACACATTCCCAGCTCTCTGTCACTGATAAAGTACACTCACCCTGCTACCTGTCACTGATAAAGAACACACTCCCAGCTCTCTGTCACTGATAAAGAACACATTCCCAGCTCTCAGTCACTCATAAAGAACACTCACCCTGCTACCTGTCACAGATAAAGAACACAGTCCCAGCTCTCACTCACTGATAAAGAACACACTCCCAGCTCTCTGTCATTGATAAAGAACACAGTCCCAGCTCTCTGTCACTGATAAAGATAACATGCCCAGCTCTCTGTCACGGGTAAAGAACACACTCCCAGCACTGTGTCACTGATAAAGAACACTCTCCCAGCTCTCTGTCACTGATAAAGAACACACTCCCAGCTCTCTGTCACTGATAAAGAACACACTCCCAGCTCTCTGTAACTGATAAAGAACACACTCCCAGCTCTCTGTCACTGATAAAGATCACACTCCCAGCTCTCTGTCACTGATAAAGAACACACTCCCAGCTTTCTGTCACTGATAAAGATCACACTCCCAGCTCTCTGTCACTGATAAAGATCACACTCCCAGCTCTCTGTCACTGATAAAGAACACACTCCCAGCTTTCTGTCACAGATAAAGAACACAGTCCCAGCTCTCACTCACTGATAAAGAACACACTCCCAGCTCTCTGTCACTGATAAAGAACACAGTCCCAGCTCTCTGTCACTGATAAAGATAACATGCCCAGCTCTCTGTCACGGGTAAAGAACACACTCCCAGCACTGTGTCACTGCTGAAGAACACTCTCCCAGCTCTCTGTCACTGATAAAGAACACACTCCCAGCTCTCTGTCACTGATAAAGAACACACTCCCAGCTCTCTGTCACTGATAAAGAACACAGTCCCAGCTCTCAGTCACTGATAAAGAACACACTCCCAGCTTTCTGTCACAGATAAAGAACACACTCCCAGCTCTCAGTCACTGATAAAGAACACACTCCCAGCTTTCTGTCACTGATAAAGAACACACTCCCAGCTCTCTGTCACTGATAAAGAACACACTCCCAGCTCTCTGTCACTGATAAAGAACACATTCCCAGCTCTCAGTCACTCATAAAGAACACTCACCCTGCTACCTGTCACTGATAAAGAACACACTCCCAGCTCTCTGTCACTGATAAAGAACACAGTCCCAGCTCTCTGTCACTGATAAAGATAATATGCCCAGCTCTCTGTCACGGGTAAAGAACACACTCCCAGCTCTCTGTCACTGATAAAGATCACACTCCCAGCTCTCTGTCACTGATAAAGAACACACTCCCAGCTTTCTGTCACTGATAAAGAACACACTCCCAGCTCTCTGTCACTGATAAAGAACACACTCCCAGCTCTCTGTCACTGATAAAGAACATAGTCCCAGCTCTCAGTCACTGATAAAAAACACACTCCCAGCTTTCTGTCACTGATAAAGAACACACTCCCAGCTCTCTGTCACTAATAAAGAAGACACTCCCAGCTCTCTGTCACTGATAAAGAACACACTCCCAGCTCTCTGTCACTGATAAAGAACACTCACCCTGCTACCTGTCACTGATAAAGAACACACTTCCAGCTCTCAGTCACTGATAAAGTACACACTCCCAGCTCTCTGTCACTGATAAAGAACACATTCGCAGCTCTCAGTCACTGATAAAGAACACTCACCCTGCTAACGGTCACTGATAAAGTACACACTCCCAGCTCTCTATCACTGATAAAGAACACACTCCCAGCTCTCTGTCACTGATAAAGAACACATTCCCAGCACTCTGTCACTGATAAAGATAACATGCCCAGCTCTCTGTCACGGGTAAAGAACACACTCCCAGCACTGTGTCACTGCTGAAGAACACTCTCCCAGCTCTCTGTCACTGATAAAGAACACACTCCCAGCTCTCTGTCACTGATAAAGAACACACTCCCAGCTCTCTGTCATTGATAAAGAACACAGTCCCAGCTCTCTGTCACTGATAAAGATAACATGCCCAGCTCTCTGTTACGGGTAAAGAACACACTCCCAGCACTGTGTCACTGCTGAAGAACACTCTCCCAGCTCTCTGTCACTTATAAAGAACACACTCCCAGCTCTCTGTCACTGATAAAGAACACACTCCCAGCTCTCTGTCACTGATAAAGAACACAGTCCCAGCTCTCTGTCACTGATAAAGGACATAGTCCCAGCTCTCAGTCACTGATAAAGAACACACTCCCAGCTTTATGTCACTGATAAAGAACATAGTCCCAGCTCTCAGTCACTGATAAAGAACACTCACCCTGTTAACTGTCACTGATAAAGAACACACTCCCAGCTCTCTGTCACTAATAAAGAAGGCACTCCCAGCTCTCTGTCACTGATAAAGAACACACTCCCAGCTCTCTGTCACTGATAAAGAACACACTCCCAGCTTTCTGTCACTGATAAAGAACACACTCCCAGCTCTCTGTCACTGATAAAGAAAACACTCCCAGCTCTCTGTCACTGATAAAGAACACAGTCCCAGCTCTCAGTCACTGATAAAGAACACACTCCCAGCTTTCTGTCACTGCTAAAGAACACATTCCCAGCTCTCAGTCACTGATAAAGAACACTCACCCTGTTAACTGTCACGGATAAAGAACGCAGTCCCAGCTCTCTCTCACTGATAAAGAACAAACTCCCACCTCTCTGTCACTGATAAAGAACACATTCCCAGCTCTCGGTCACTGATAAAGAACACATTCCCAGCTCTCGGTCACTGATAAAGAACACTCACCCTGTTAACTGTCACTGATAAAGTACACACTCCCAGCTCTCTGTCACTGATAAATAACGCACTCCCAGCTCTCTGTCACTGTTAAAGAACAAACTCCCAGCTCTCTGTCACTGATAAAGAACACATTCCCAGCTCTCTGTCACTGATAATGAACACACTCCCAGCTCTCTGTCACTGATAAAGAACACATTCCCAGCTCTCTGTCACTGATAAAGAACACACTCTCAGTCTCTGTCACTTATAAAGAACACACTCCAAGCTCCCCTTCACTGATACAAGAACACACTTCTATCTCTCTGTCGCTGAGAAAGAAAACATTCCCTGCTCTCTGTCTCTGACAAAGAACACAGTCCCGGTTCTCAGTCACTGAAAATTACACATTCCCTGCTCTCTGTCACTGAGAAAGAACACATTCCCAGCACTCTCTCACTGATAAAGAGCACATTCCCAGGTCTCTGTCACTGATAAACAAAACACTCTAAATTTCAGTCACTTATAAAGCACACACTCCCAGCTCCCCTTCACTGAAAAAAAAAACACTCTCCCTGCTCTCTGTCACTGATAACGATAACACTCCCAGCACTCTGTCACTGAGAAAGAACACACTTCCATCTCTCTGTCGCTGAGAAAGAAAACATTCCCAGATCTCTGTCTCTGACAAAGAACACAGGCCCTGTTCTCTGTCACTGATAAAATACACACTCCCTGCTCTCTGCCACTGATAAAGAACAAACTCACAGCTCTCTGTCACTGATAAAGAACAAACTCCCAGCTCTCTGTCACTGAAATAGAACACACTCCCAGCTCTCTGTCACGAATAAAGAACACACTCACAGCTCTCTGTCACTGATAAAGGACAAACTCCCAGCTCTCTGTCACTGATAAAGAACACATTCCCAGCTCTCAGTCACAAATAAACAACACACTCCCAGCTCTCTGGCACTGATAAAGAACACATTTCCAGCTCGATCTCACTGATAAAGAACACTCACCCTGCTACCAGTCACAGATTAAGTACACACTCCCAGCTCTCAGTCACTGATAAAGAACACACTCCCAGCTCTCTGTCACTGATAAACAACACGTGCCCAGCTCTATGTCACTGATAAAGTACACTCACACTGTTAACTGTCACTGATAAGGAAGAAACTCCCAGCTCTCTGTCACTGATAAAGAACACAGTCCCAGCTCTGTGTCACTGATAAAGAACACTCACCCTGCTACCTGTCACTGATAAAGAACAAACTCCCAGCTCTCTGTCACTGATAAAGAACACATTCCCAGCTCTCTGTCACTGATAAAGTACACTCACCCTGCTACCTGTCACTGATAAAGAACACACTTCCAGCTCTCAGTCACTGATGAACAACACACTCCCAGCTTTCTATCACTGATAAAGAACACATTCCCAGCTCTCTGTCACTGATAAAGAAAACACTCCCAGCTCTCTGTCACTGATAAAGAACACAGTCCCAGTTCTCAGTCACTGATAAAGAACACATTCCCAGCTCTCAGTCACTGATAAAGAACACTCACCCTGTTAACTGTCACGGATAAAGAACGCAGTCCCAGCTCTCTCTCACTGATAAAGAACAAACTCCCACCTCTCTGTCACTGATAAAGAACACATTCCAGCTCTAGATCACTGATAAAGAACACTTTCCCAGCTCTCAGTCACTGATAAAGAACACTCACCCTGTTAACTGTCACTGAAAAAGTACACACTCCCAGCCCTCTGTCACTGATAAATAACACACTCCCAGCTCTCTGTCACTGTTAAAGAACAAACTCCCAGCTCTCTGTCACTGATAAAGAACACATTCCCAGCTCTCTGTCACTGATAAAGAACACACTCCCAGCTCTCTGTCACTGATAAAGAACACATTCCCAGCTCTCTGTCACTGATAAAGAACACACTCCCAGCTCACTGTCACTGATAAAGAACAAACTCGCAGCTCTCTGTCACTGATAAAGAACACACTCCCAGCTCTCTGTCACTGATAAAGAACACATTCCCAGCTCTCTGTCACTGATAAAGAACACACTCCCAGCTCACTGTCACTGATAAAGAACAAACTCCCACCTCTCTGTCACTGATAAAGAACACATTCCAGCTCTCGGTCACTGATAAAGAACACTTTCCCAGCTCTCAGTCACTGATAAAGAACACTCACCCTGTTAACTGTCACTGAAAAAGTACACACTCCCAGCCCTCTGTCACTGATAAATAACACACTCCCAGCTCTCTGTCACTGTTAAAGAACAAACTCCCAGCTCTCTGTCACTGATAAAGAACACATTCCCAGCTCTCTGTCACTGATAAAGAACACACTCCCAGCTCTCTGTCACTGATAAAGAACACTTTCCCAGCTCTCTGTCACTGATAAAGAACACACTCCCAGCTCACTGTCACTGATAAAGAACAAACTCGCAGCTCTCTGTCACTGATAAAGAACACACTCCCAGCTCTCTGTCACTGATAAAGAACAAACTCGCAGCTCTCTGTCACTGATAAAGAACACATTCCCAGCACTCTGTCACTGATAAAGAACACTCACCCTGCTACCTGTCACTGATAAAGAACACACTTCCAGCTCTCTGTCACTGATAAAGAACACAGTCCCAGCTCTCTGTCACTGATAAAGAACACAGTCCCAGCTCTCAGTCACTGATAAAATAAACACTACCAGCTCTCTGTCACTGATAAAGAACACACTCTCAGACTCTGTCACTTATAAAGAATACACTCCCAGCTCCCCTTCACTGATAAAAAACACTCTCCCAGCTCTCTGTCACTGATAAAGAACACACTCCCAAATCTCTGTAACTGATAAAGAACACACTCCCAGCTCTCTGTCACTGATAAAGAACACATTCGCAGCTCTCAGTCACTGATAAAGAACACTCACCCTGCTAACGGTCACTGATAAAGTACACACTCCCAGCTCTCTATCACTGATAAAGAACACACTCCCAGCTCTCTGTCACTGATAAAGAACACATTCCCAGCTCTCAGTCACTCATAAAGAACACTCACCCTGCTACCTGTCACAGATAAAGAACACAGTCCCAGCTCTCACTCACTGATAAAGAACACACTCCCAGCTCTCTGTCATTGATAAAGAACACAGTCCCAGCTCTCTGTCACTGATAAAGATAACATGCCCAGCTCTCTGTCACGGGTAAAGAACACACTCCCAGCACTGTGTCACTGATAAAGAACACTCTCCCAGCTCTCTGTCACTGATAAAGAACACACTCCCAGCTCTCTGTCACTGATAAAGAACACACTCCCAGCTCTCTGTAACTGATAAAGAACACACTCCCAGCTCTCTGTCACTGATAAAGATCACACTCCCAGCTCTCTGTCACTGATAAAGAACACACTCCCAGCTTTCTGTCACTGATAAAGATCACACTCCCAGCTCTCTGTCACTGATAAAGATCACACTCCCAGCTCTCTGTCACTGATAAAGAACACACTCCCAGCTTTCTGTCACAGATAAAGAACACAGTCCCAGCTCTCACTCACTGATAAAGAACACACTCCCAGCTCTCTGTCACTGATAAAGAACACAGTCCCAGCTCTCTGTCACTGATAAAGATAACATGCCCAGCTCTCTGTCACGGGTAAAGAACACACTCCCAGCACTGTGTCACTGCTGAAGAACACTCTCCCAGCTCTCTGTCACTGATAAAGAACACACTCCCAGCTCTCTGTCACTGATAAAGAACACACTCCCAGCTCTCTGTCACTGATAAAGAACACAATCCCAGCTCTCAGTCACTGATAAAGAACACACTCCCAGCTTTCTGTCACAGATAAAGAACACACTCCCAGCTCTCAGTCACTGATAAAGAACACACTCCCAGCTTTCTGTCACTGATAAAGAACACACTCCCAGCTCTCTGTCACTGATAAAGAACACACTCCCAGCTCTCTGTCACTGATAAAGAACACATTCCCAGCTCTCAGTCACTCATAAAGAACACTCACCCTGCTACCTGTCACTGATAAAGAACACACTCCCAGCTCTCTGTCACTGATAAAGAACACAGTCCCAGCTCTCTGTCACTGATAAAGATAATATGCCCAGCTCTCTGTCACGGGTAAAGAACACACTCCCAGCTCTCTGTCACTGATAAAGATCACACTCCCAGCTCTCTGTCACTGATAAAGAACACACTCCCAGCTTTCTGTCACTGATAAAGAACACACTCCCAGCTCTCTGTCACTGATAAAGAACACACTCCCAGCTCTCTGTCACTGATAAAGAACATAGTCCCAGCTCTCAGTCACTGATAAAAAACACACTCCCAGCTTTCTGTCACTGATAAAGAACACACTCCCAGCTCTCTGTCACTAATAAAGAAGACACTCCCAGCTCTCTGTCACTGATAAAGAACACACTCCCAGCTCTCTGTCACTGATAAAGAACACTCACCCTGCTACCTGTCACTGATAAAGAACACACTCCCAGCTCTCAGTCACTGATAAAGTACACACTCCCAGCTCTCTGTCACTGATAAAGAACACATTCGCAGCTCTCAGTCACTGATAAAGAACACTCACCCTGCTAACGGTCACTGATAAAGTACACACTCCCAGCTCTCTATCACTGATAAAGAACACACTCCCAGCTCTCTGTCACTGATAAAGAAAACATTCCCAGCACTCTGTCACTGATAAAGATAACATGCCCAGCTCTCTGTCACGGGTAAAGAACACACTCCCAGCACTGTGTCACTGCTGAAGAACACTCTCCCAGCTCTCTGTCACTGATAAAGAACACACTCCCAGCTCTCTGTCACTGATAAAGAACACACTCCCAGCTCTCTGTCATTGATAAAGAACACAGTCCCAGCTCTCTGTCACTGATAAAGATAACATGCCCAGCTCTCTGTCACGGGTAAAGAACACACTCCCAGCACTGTGTCACTGCTGAAGAACACTCTCCCAGCTCTCTGTCACTTATAAAGAACACACTCCCAGCTCTCTGTCACTGATAAAGAACACACTCCCAGCTCTCTGTCACTGATAAAGAACACAGTCCCAGCTCTCTGTCACTGATAAAGGACATAGTCCCAGCTCTCAGTCACTGATAAAGAACACACTCCCAGCTTTATGTCACTGATAAAGAACACATTCCCAGCTCTCAGTCACTGATAAAGAACACTAACCCTGTTAACTGTCACTGATAAAGAACACACTCCCAGCTCTCTGTCACTAATAAAGAAGGCACTCCCAGCTCTCTGTCACTGATAAAGAACACACTCACAGCTCTCTGTCACTGATAAAGAACACACTCCCAG